>NC_079449.1:46816700-46829200 GCF_903798145.1 Danio aesculapii | reverse complement strand
TTAAGGAAAAACTCACTTAATTTTAACATTATTTCAGAAAACAAGACAATATAATTTGTGCTTGTCAAGAAAATGCTTTTTGATTTAAGAATATTTTCTAAGTAATATTCATATTTATTCATGCATTCATTTTATTTTCAGTGCTTGATAAGTTGGCGGTTCATTCCGCTGTGGTGACCCCGGATTAATAAAGGGACTAAGCCGACAAGAAAATGAATGAATCTCTTTAAAGAAAACCTTCATTACTGATTCTCCTTTTGCCCTTGAGCCTTTGAACTTTTTCCCAATCTCAAGCAACAAACCGAAACCTCCAATCCCCAATCCCATCTAAACTCTCAATAGAGCACCGCATTACCCCATCCTAAGCTGAACCTAAGCCTTCGCCTGTATCTGTAAAATCGTTCAGTCTGACAGAAATGCTGTTTCATGACCAACAAAAGATGTTGATCTGGGAAAGCGTCCAAAACCTCAATAAACATGAAGGGGATTTTCAGGGATGAACGCAAACATAACTAAACGTGGGCTGTTTACTATACATCAAATTGCCACATTTGATGCTGAACTCCAGACAGCTAATAGAGCAGTTCAATACGACGCGCTGGGATGATCAAAATAAGACGGTAAGTTGAGAAAACACTCATGCTTCTTTTTTCCCTACAGACGCAGCTTTCAGCCCACCATCCTCCCACACCACACTCATTCTCGCCACAGGAAAACCGGATTGCTGGCCTCCGACTGGCTGGAAACGGTCGCCATGGCAATACTATGACAACGCCTTATAGTCCATCTCATTAGCGATGCTCTGGCCACAGCCGAACATGAGATTCTTATAGCAGAACGTGGCTCCATCATGCAAATCTGACCGCTTTATATAATAGCTATTAAAGATACAGCGCTACGAGATATACGAGTCGCCGTTTATGTGTGCCTGTGGCTTTGATTTGTCAGCTCAGAGACGTATCTGTTAGTCTGACTGAAAATTAACAGTGTTTTGCTTTGTTTTTGTCAGATATAATGATGCCTTTCACCTCATGGAGAAAACAAGCTGGAGTAAAAACAAAAGGGAAGCGCTGTTATGTGAAAATGTGACAGGTTGTGTTGTATTATGAAAGGCTTCTGCAGAAATGTTCATTTACTCAATGTTTTTGTCATATTTCGCAGTATAATATAAGAAGTATTGCTTTTGAAGTGAGCTGACTCACAGTTTAGAGTTGAAGGGGAAGTTACGTATGTGAAATGTTTCGAAAGAGGACATGCCCGATGCCCTTGTAAATCTAAATGCTGCAAAATCATATGTAATGGGGTATTGTGACATTCGAATGTTGCCACAGGTTTTAGGTGAAGGTTGGGTTCAGGGGTAGGGCCATATAATAAGCGGTTTTTACTGTATAAAATACATTACACCTATGGAGAGTCCCTGTAAATCACAAATACCAACATCTGTGTGTTAGGAAGCACCTTCTATAGTTCTTAAATACTTCAAAAAGTGGATTAAATTTTATATTTGTATATTTGTTTGTATTTTGAACTGGATTACTCTTCCAAAGGAATAAAATGTTCATGCATACATTTTACACTACTGCTAACAGTGTAAAGGCAGGCTGTTGGTCTCCGTCCTGGCCTGACACACACCACTATCGTGGTTGAACAGCATGTTATTAGTGTTCTATTATATGCCACAATCTGAAACAAGATTGTGTCTTGCATGGCTGCGCTTTCGTTCAGCTGGGAGAATCAGAGATGTGGTACAGTGAGTGAGGGAATAACAATTTATGTCACGGTGGCAGCTTAACACCCTGCATGGTTTAAACACAAGCGTGTGCTCTGCTGTGGACCATGGGGAACTTTTTAAATGCAAAGTCAACTTTTGGAAGCTGTTTGGACAGAAATGTGTGTAGGTATAGTCTTATTGAAGTGATATAAACACAACAAGTCTCTTTTATTATATTTCCTGATGTTAAAACAGGATCCAAATCCCTTGTGACTTTGATGCCAGAACATGATGTAGCAATACGGTTTCCCCCGCCTACCAATTTTTATTGACAGGTGCATATTACCGTGTCTCACTATTAATGAGTATAATCATGTCAACATGGCAGGATTTGGAAAGACACTCAGATTAAAAGATCTGTTCCAACTCTCTGTGATCAAACTGCACTTCAAGAAGCATCAAGTGCTAAGCTTTGTATTTTTAGAGCATTTTTCAGCTACGTAATTCATAAATACTGGAATCACCACCGCTGCTTAGTGTACACAACGATATGTCAACTATAAAAGTCTCAGTTCAAACCGCACACTCCAAAAAATTCACAATAAAGTGATATTGTTAACTGTTTGTAACCTCTTGATTTTATTTAATCTGTCAGTTCGTTGTCAGACTCCTAATGGCTCGTTTCCACTGAGTGGTATGGTTCGGTACGCTTTTATGGTCGTTTCCATTGTCAAAAGGTATCAAAAAGCAAACCGTACCTTACCACTTTTTGGGTACTCTTTCGAAAGGGTACTGAGCACAACAAAAGGGTGCCGAAAGGCAGAGCTAGACGCGCAGCTGAACGCTATTGGTTTACAGAGATATGTCACTAGCGGGTGCAACAAGCCAGGAAAATGAAAACAAAGGAACCCCCATTTTTAAATACACAGCCGAGACATTCCACCGTAATAATATATATACATATAATAACGAGCCATGGTCGGCCCAAGCTTAAACAAACCTTGTTGTGGTCTTGATGAACAGCCACAAAGCCAAGAAGAGCAGCAGAATCAACTCTGTGCCCTGTAGTTGTTTACAAGACCGTCTAAAGAACGAGCGGTTTTGCTTTCTGGCGTGCGCTATCGTCACGCGTCTATATTTGAAATAACAAACTTCTTGAGTTGATGATAATAACCTGGATTATTGAAGTGCTTCTGACATCCAATCCTATTAGAAACGGATAAACATGAGAGTGAAGTGTGAAAAAACCAACACAATCTCACGGCAATTCGTAACTTTTTGATTTAGAGGCTAATTCGTACGAACTAATATGATCTAATTCATACAATTTAGTACGATTTGCTCATCCTCCAATGACGGTTGGGTTTAGGGGTGGGGTTAGGTGCCACGCCTCCTTTTTAAAATCGTACAATTTCGTACGACTGAACTTGTACGAATTCGTACAAATTAGCCACTAAACTGACAAAACGTAAAATACTTACGTTTTCTTGTGAGATCAGGCTGGAAAAAACAAAGGAGAATCCCGAAAAAACAAAGGAGCAAATGATTGTTTTACTGAGTGTTGAGATGACTATGAAGGGGGTTTCACCGCAATGGCATAATGGCTAGTGATGGCTGACGTGAAACTGATGTTTCGACACAGTGCCGAGATCCCAAAGTGCAAGTGTTTCGAAAACACTGTACCGAAGCATGATCTGAAACATCCAGGTCACGTGACTGAAGTGTTTCGAAACACCTGGTCACGTGACTAAAGTGATTCAAAGCATTGGTCAGATCAGAAGCGTTTCGAGACCTGGCGAATCTCCATTTGACTGACAGGGTCAGAACAACTTCTGTCTCATATAGCCTAGAGCACCGTGCATATGTACGTTCAAATGGCGTTTGGGTTCGAATCCCGACTTGTACAAATACGGAAGCCAAAGTTTAATGTATTTTAATAATGTTACTGTTTTATGATGTAGTCTAGATAGGATTCAGCTGCGGATACGCCATCAATTTAGCATCATTTTTGTAAAACTGTAAAACAATAATTAAATATTTTTACAGTACTGTGATGGTTGAGTTTAGGGTTTGGGTAGACATTAATAAAATACAATAAATGGGAAATTTAATGAATAATGTCAATAATTCTTGTTAACTTCCAGCCACAACCATGTCTGATCTAGCAACAGCCCTGTTTTATGACCAAAACAACACATATTTATTCACAAAGTTTTGTTTATTTCAAGCATTTCAAACTGATATTAAAGCATTTCAAAACAGCTGTATCAGCCTGTATTCGAACCCACTATCCCTGCATGGTAGTCAGAAAGCCTTACCACTCCACTAAATCACTTGAGTTCTTTTCTGAAGCGGTTCTAGTGCAATACATAAAAATGACCACTAGGTGTCACTGTAGAGTAGGGTTTCGAAACGTTTCGAAGCTTCGACACATTTGCTTCGACTGTTTCAGTGTTCCATGAAGCCTCACTTTGCCCACCACTAATAATAGCCGTTTCAACTGAGTGGTACGGTATGGTTCGGTACGCTTTTATGGCCGTTTCTACTGTAAAAAGGTAGCAAAAAGCGAACGTACCATACCACTTTTTGGGTACCCTTTCCAAAGTGTACCTAGCACATCAAATGGGTACCAAAAGGTGGAGTTAGACACGCAGCTGAACGCCAATGGTTTAGCCAGGAAAATGAAAACAAAGGAAGCGCCATTTTTAAATACACAGCCGAGACATTCCACCGTAATAATATCTACATATAATAATGAGCCATGGTCGACCCGAGCTTAAATAACTCTTGTCATCATCTTGTGAACAGCCACAAAGCCAAGAAGAAGAGCAGAATCTACCCTGTGGCCCGTAGTTGTTTACAAGGCCATCTAAAGAACGAGCAGTCTCGCTTTCTCGCGTTTGCTAGTCACGCAGCTATATGTGAAATGACGGACTTCTTGAGCTGATATAATAACGTGCGCGTGATTATTGAAGTGCTTCTGACATCCGATCCTTTCAGAAACAGACAAATGTGAGAGTGACGCTCGAAAAAACAAACCTAAAAAAACCCTAAAAGATGAACAAACTGCCATGTTTAACTATTATCACCAGCTTTTGAACTATTATGAACCCGGAAGGACAGCGTTACTCTCTAACAGAAGTTACATGTGCTGGTGAAGATTAAAGACAGATGAGAGGTTTGCACTGACTGTGGGCTATATGTTAGGTGTTGTTTTTGAACTCAGATAAGGACTAAATGTATGCTGTGTGTAGTTTTTCTGTAATTGGTTACATATCGGAGACTTTAATGAGCTGTATGTGTTCATATATGTTGCATTTATTTATTTATTTAATATATTTGCAGACGTTACAGCGGGCTATTTCGCATCAGATCATTGATCTGCAGTTATAATCAAATCGTGTTCAGAGAAAGGTTAGTACATTCATACACAAGTATTTGTGTGTAAAAAGCATCTGTTTTGTGAGAAGTGCTTCTCGTATGATATGTGAACAACCCGTAGAGCTTTACTGTAGACATTTGATCAACTGAGAATGACGTCGACTGATACTTTTTGTCGTACACCACAGGTCACCAAACACCCACAACAACCATTGGTACCCTTTTGGCAGTGGAAACGCAAGCCTGATAAAGGTGACCCATACCCTACCACTCTGTGGAATCGGGCCACTTGAATCAATCTAAACATGTTCAAATTGAATAATATTAGATTGAATGCGATGTGATGGAAATTTTCAGCGAACATCATGATGAACATATTTTGTAGAATGCAGAGAGAAGCAGTTTGCTACTGGCCAAGGCCAAAGTCACACACATTGTAGCACTCGTAGTCAGGAGTTAGAAAACCATAACAAGATACCCCCCCCCACCCCCCCACCCCCCTTCCCACCAGAAATGTATCTTTCCCGGAGTTTGGCACAAATGTGAACGTATTTGCAGTCACGGGTATAAAACAGAAGACATTTATTAAACATATATTCTCTCGCTATTTGTGTGTAACAAGTGTCATCCTGCAGGATTGTTTTAATAAGCTAATTTTTGCTTTGATGCAACCCATGTGAGACTAAAGTTTTTTTTAGCAGATTTCTACTATAAAGGTATAAATACTGCAGGGAAAATAGGTATTGAACACGTCATGTTTGTTCCTGGTAATAATATTTCTAAAGGAGCTGTTGACATGGAATTGAACCAGATTTTAATATAAACCCAAACAAAACAAACATAAAAATGAAACAAAACAATAATCAGAAAAATGATGTATGTGTAAGAACAATGGAATAGCACAAGGAGAAAGTACTGAATAGCTTTTTTCAGCCTGATCTCACGAGAAAACGTAAGTATTTTACGTTTTGTCAGTTTAGTGGAGTTCAGTCATACGAAATTGTATGATTTTAAAAAGGAGGCGTGGCACCTAACCCCACCCCTAAACCCAACCGTCATTGGGGGATGAGCAAATCGTACAAAATTGTACGAATTAGATCGTACGAATTAGCCACTAAATCAAAAAGTTACGAATTGCCGTGAGATTGTGTTGCTTTTTTTGGTGATGGCAGGTTGTGGTGGAGAATGAAGTCACACGAATTGCTCTGGTGTGAGTTTTCACAGACTTCAACAGAGTGTCAAAATCTTGATGGTTCTGTGGGTCTCGTCTATCAAATCTGATCTTTAACTTGTATTTTCTATTGGTTTCAGATCAGGTGATTGGCTGGGCCATTCTACAGCTTGATTTTGAAAGCATTTGAGAGTTTCCTCTGCTGTGTTTTGGATCATTGTCTTGCTGAAATGTCCACCCTGGTTTTTTCTTCTTCATCCTCCTGCTAATGTGGATGTTGGACTGAAGCAGCTGATATTCATTTACACTGAGAAAGGGCAGAGGGTTGCTGAAGAACTACTGAGAGATTTCAGCTGCTGTCTGGGCTCTCACTGCCATTCTACACTTCCCTTTCTTCATGTGTTCAATACCTTTCCCTGTGTCATTTCATTTTATTATGCATAACTGAATTTGTAAACTAATTAATATTGTTTTCTTTGCATATATGGATTTCTTTGGTTGTTACCAACAAATGGGGAAAATTTCAAATCAACAGCACCTTTAGAAATATGTGAGGTGTTCAATATTTATTTTCCCCACTGTTTATCTAGGCGTAGGAAAAGCCAGATCCAATTAGTTAAATTCTATGAGATTGGTTTACTTAATATTCGGGGGCAAAATTGATGCAAATCCATACTCCACACAATAGATTAAATCCAATGTGCTTTAAATTAACGAGAAGACTTTAAAACACATTGGATTTATTGATATTATAAGGTAAATCTTGGTCTTATTTGTTTAAAAACGTTGCTTAATCACCAACATCACATTAGAGCTAGTATTTGAATGATCTAATCTAATGATCTAAAATGATGATAAAACAGCTGATTTTGACATTTTATCATTATAAACCTGAACAGCACGATCATTCTACAGAGATTTCCCCAACCCAGGCTCATTCTGAGAACGTAGTCCCGTGGACGTTTCTGGAGACCGCGAAGTACGTAGCCGGGGGTACGTACGGCTGCATTTCATTTTTTTAAGCGAACGCTGCGGGGCGGTGTGACGCCGTTCCTTTCGGCGCTTGCCGGCCGGCCTCTCGCCTCCGTGTGGAAGGCTTTCCCGCTGCAACCAGTTTGTCCGGTTAGCTCTTCGTGTACTTCGGCGGACTCATGGCGAAGAGAGGGGCTGACCACGACGACAATGACCGGGTTCGAGTCCGGGGAAGAGCGGTTCCAGAAATCAGGTAAGAAAACAAAAACAAAATCCAAAAAATGAAGCGAACAAGTTCATCACAGGGTGAGAATGTGGTCAAAATCTGAAAACGTGGTAAAAATCAGACGAGGGCTTTTCTTTTTCTGGACGGCTTTTGTGAATCGTCGTTGGTTGGGTTTAGGGACGGAGGAGGGTGGGTCAGCCGATTGGCCGGTCGCACGGTCAATCATTCTTTCATAGATACAGGCAGGCGGAAGGTCGTTCGACAGCGGCCTCTAGCGGGTTTTTGCGAGAACGGCGCGGGAAATAGCGCGCACAGCGGCCTCTCGCGGATTCGCGAAAACAAAAACTGCAAAAATACGTACCTCCCGGGACGTATTCCGCGGTCTCCAGAAACGTCCACGGGACTACGTTCTCAGAATGAGCCTGGGTTGGATTTCCCAGTATTTCTCTTTTGCAATCAGGAGATTACAATAGTTAACCACGAAAAAAGCCAAAATATATGGCCTATGGTAAAAATACAGCACTACAACACACCTGATTTATAATGATTTGTTCAGCTCTAGTTTGAGTTGTTCTCCCCTAAGGACTTATTATGCCGTCTCTGTTGCTTTCTTGTGGCAAAACGTTAACCCTGTTTGCCCTGCCCAGTATGACCGGCTGATGGATGCCGACATGCTGTATCTCCGAAATTGAAGCATTTTAAAATAGGCTCAATTTTTATAAATAAACTGCGTAGTTACAATCTAAACAACTACATTCTCGACTAAAAAAAGCCTCAAAGGTGCATTATGTTGTCCAACAGCTGCAATATTTGTCAAACTGTAGTGTAGTCTATTGATCTGCTATGTGGGCGGAGTAATACACAAGAGCGAAGATGCTGTGCGAGTGCTGTTATTGCAGAATATCGCACGACAATCAGCCAATCAGATTCGAGAACCAGACAGAACTGTTGTCTAAAATTGAATTAATGATATATAATATGCATTTATGTGTTTAAGAACATCAGATTTAATTCACATACTCAATTTTATTCCTTTAAAGTATACTGGTAATAGTATACACTTTATGTGAGCACTTCTTTTTCACAAAGACTGTGTGCTACATCTCAATTTTGGGGGAAATTTGTTTGAGGAACTAACCAGAATTGAACTCATTTTTCACTATTAACTTCCCTTTCAGTGGACAATTTGAGATCGACTTTGATCAATCCTTTGAATATGCAAACAAATTAATCAGAAAACTCTTTCTTTAAAAACGATATGACCCTTTAAATATTCCTTTGAAACTGTGACAAGGCCACATGCTGAGTTTGCTCATTTCACCCAATAGCAAGATCTGACCTTCTAGCAGAAAGCAAGGGAGGAGGTGAACTGAGTTCTGTTGGAGGCAGACACAAAAACATCATTGAGCGGGAGGCCAAAAAAGAGATGGCCAGGATTAAGCAGAAGAGATTGTGAAGGGGAACAGAGATAAAGACTAAATTTGGGAAGAGAAAGTATAAATGTGTCGAGCTGCAGTGCTTCTCATACTGTAGCTTTCTGCGGTGTGTCCATTTCAAACTCAAATTGTAGTTGTCACATACACAGTACTATATTCAGTCAAATGCTTATACAACAACCAATGACATTAAAAGACTCAAATAATGTCAATAAGAATCTAAATTATGGAATATAACAAGAAGTAAACACAGACCATTTTACATATGCACAGAAAAATAAATGATTTTTGCTGCTTGTTCAAACTACTTCTTTAAAATGAATGGAATTAACACAATTATTTTGAGGTTTTTTGGGGGGACAACTTGTTTTATGTTCAAATCACTTAAATTTGTGAAAACATTTAAGGTAACTTAATTGATTTGTGTTGGAACAACATGAAGGGATTGTGTGGAACCCAGCATTTTTACAGTAAACACTGTAAACTGTTGACTCAATATTGTAAAGCAACTTGCTGTAGAGCCTTTTGAGTTGACTCAACTTAAATTGAGTCAAGTGCAGTACCTGGGTTAAACGTTGAGGCAAGTCAAAAAAAAAAAAACAGAGTCAATTTGGCTGGTCTTAGCTGGTCAGGCTGGAAATGACCAGCTAAAACCAGCTTGACCTGGTTTAAGCTGGACATAGCTGGTTTTGGCTGGGCTCCCAGCCTGGCTAGGCTGGTTTTAGCTGGTCAGGCTGGAAATGACCAGCTAAAACCAGCTTGACCTGGTTTAAGCTGGACATAGCTGGTTTTGGCTGGGCTCCCAGCCTGGCTAGGCTGGTTTTAGCTGGTCATTTTCCAGCCTGACTAGCTAGGACCAGGCTGGAAATGGCTGGAAACCAGCCTGGAAATGATCAAAAATCCTCTAAAACCAGGCTGGTCAACCAGCAAATACCAGCCTAGGCTGGTTTCAGCTGTTTTTTCAGTAGGGTAGAGTTGAGGAATTGTTTTGCCATTATTTTGACATGGCTTAACTCATCAAAACCAGACGAGGCTGTTAGCATTGAGCGGCTAACTATATTTGGGCCAGTTAGAATTTCTGTGTGGTGTTTGCATGTACTCCTTGTGTTGGTGTGGGTTTCCTCTGAGTGCTCCAGATTCCCCTGAGACAAGCTGTATAGGTGAACTTGATTAACTAAATTGGCCGTAGTGTAGAGAGTGTATAAATGTTACCCAGTACTGGGTTGCGGCTGGAAGGACGTTCGCTGCATAAAACATATGCTGGAATAGAATCATGGTAAATATGGGACTAAGACGAAGGAAAATGAATGAATGATGATTTAAACATGGTTAACCTGCAGTTGTATGATGTTTTATGAAGTCTATGTGTACAAACGTGCATGAATGTGCTGACTGAAAGGACTAGACAATCAGACTTGCAGTAAACCGAACTGAAATAAAGAGAGAGAGGGACTGAGAGATTGAGTGCAGTGGCTTCAGATCATTGGTTTTCTGGCAGGCCTTGATGTTGTTCAAGGTGAGAGATGAGGATGGCAGCAGACGGGACTATCAGCAGACGTATCTGCCCGACGACCTTGCTTTTCCATCTGGCAAAAGCAAGCAAACAAAGCCAGAAGTTGAGAGCTGCGTTATATTATGCATGGTTGACTTTATGAAAGCCTCCAAAGAGTTACAGCCTTCAGCTATTGATCACAGAGAGCATTTAAGCTAAGATAAAGACTTCACTGTTGCTGCTTTTCTGTATTTGCTATGAGTTGTTTGTCTTCAAACACGACAAAGAACAAACTTTTTTGGCTTTCTACAGTACCATCTGATCATATATCAGCATTCGAGCCAATTGTTTTGATGGTTTATTTTGCATAATTTAAAAAAGCGATGGTTTATTTATTTAGCGGATTATTTTGTTCAAAGTGACTTACAAATGAAACCACCGTTGACCCAAAAATGAGTTTCCTGTCATCAATTCGACACTTTCATGTCCTTCCAAATCTGTTGTTTTTCTTTTGTCCTTGGAAAGCAAAATATACACGTTGGCTGTTTTGCATTCATTAAGCTTTCTCGGACTAGCATTCATACTATCGCTGATATATTTATACACTAAGAAAAGTTTGTAAAAATAGGGCCCGTTGTGCCACACTAAATTTTAACCCGTATTCTGAGTTATGCATAGAATTTTTAAGAGATTTCGTAAACTGATCTATACTAGTGTACTACATAAAATGACGTACAGTAAGGTCTATAAATATTTGGACATGGACACAATTCTAACATTTTTGGCTCTATATACCAACACAATGGATTTAAAACAAAACAAACAAGTACAATATGTGCTTTAACTGCAGACTGTCTGCTTTAATTTGACAGTATTTACAGTATATCCAAATCAGGTGTACGCTGTAGGAATTACAATCAAATATTAACGTCATTTAACGTTGTTATTTGATGTGTAAATAATGTTAGAATGACATTGCATTTTGGTCACCTGATGTCACGACCTAAATCTAACCTAATATTAACGTCTTATGTTACAGCTTGACGTTGTGTGAACGTTACCACTATGACGTCTATCAAACGTTAAATTTTGGTTGCCATATCTGACGAATAAACGTCAGTATTTGACGTGAATATGACGGTGGTTTAAGATGTTGGCTCAACGTTGGATTTTGGTCACTTTCCAACACAACGTTAAATCAATTAAATATTAACGTCATTTAACGTTGTTATTTGATGTGTAAATAATGTTAGAATGACATTGCATTTTGGTCACCTGATGTCACGACCTAAATCTAACCTAATATTAACGTCTTATGATGTTGTGTGCCTGCTGGGTAGAAACTATATATACATTGGTATCATTAGTTTAGTTTATTTATTTACTAACATGAACAAACAACAAACGATACTTCACAGTGTTAATTAATGGCTCATTCTTAGTTCTTGTTAAAGCACAGTGCAATAACTAGATGGAAAATGTTGTATTTTTAATGCTATTTTACCAGTTTATTTATATATTTGAACATTTTTCATATACAAAATATTGTTTCATATTCTGTAAAAAAAAAAGTATCCGTTTTCCGTATTTTGCTCTTCATGTTTTTATTTTCTCCCAGTTTATTTATGCTTTTGAATTGCATTATAGTTTAAAATGACAAATTGTCTGGGTTGGTGTTGACAAAAGTTGACAGAGCAAAGATCAAGGTCTCATAATGCAATTCACATCCGTAAATAAACAGAAAACACAAAATACGGAAATTGTTAATCAACAGATATAGGTCCTGTAATGCATTCTATACATGTAAAACACCTGTGAATTTACAATTTTACAGGGCATATATCACAAACTGTTAATTAAGTGATATTTTTCAAAGAGTTTATTCAGTCTAAATCTTATTTTCACTTACATTTTCACTCACTGACAACAACTAATTCATAGAAATTTAAACATTGCTACTTAAAATTAATAAAATATAAAATAAAGCACTTCAGGTAATGTCAAACAACATAATAGCTGTATTATTACCGCAGTGTGCTGTGTCATATGTGGTACAGAGAATGCAAAACACTGATTATTAGAGACTGTGCTTGCTATTATCATATATTATT
>NC_079449.1:46781700-46814200 GCF_903798145.1 Danio aesculapii | reverse complement strand
AAATGTGTTACATAACCCCAGCCAGGCTTAAGTCATGTAAAACATATGTTTTCAATCAGGGCTGAGCTGTTTGTTTCTTCACGTGGGAAACCATCGATCAGGTTCTCATAACAACCTCAGGGCCCGTGCTACGATTCAGTTTCAAATGCGTTGCGTTGATTGATTTTGTTGTAACGTCTGTCAGACTTTAACATTTGTTGTTGATTTTTTTCTGTGATGTTTTGATAACTGTTCTTCAATCTTAGCTAAAATGCTATCTAAGACACATTTTAGCTGCTTCGCTGTTATAAAAAAATCCAGCCTGATCTCACGAGAAAACTTAAGTATTTTACGTTTTGACAGTTTAGTGGCTAATTCGTACGAATTTGTACGATTTTAAAAAGGAGGCGTGGCACCTAACCCCACCCCTAAACCCAACCGTCATTAGCGGATGAGCAAATCGTACTAAATTGTACGAATTAGATCGTACGAATTGGTACAAATTAGCCACTAAATCAAAAAAGTTACGAATTGCCGTGAGATTGTGTTGAAAAATCTGTAAAAATTACGGTAAAGAAATGTCAGCTGTAAAATAAATTTCTAATTTGTACAGTAAACTACCGTATTTTGTTAATTTATAGTGTTAATACACCAATGTTTTGAAGTACTAACATCTACACATCATATCCTTTGTTACACAGACAAAAGCACAAGTCATATAATAAACCAATCCACATAACAACTTTTACCAACGTAGGCTCATTCTGAAAACGTTCCCCTATATACATTTCTGGAGATCGCAAATTATGTAGCCAGAAGTGCGTATGGCTGCATTTCATCTTAATTGAAATGGACGCTACATGGGTGGAATGGTGCTGTTTCTTTTTGTGCTTACCAGCTGACCGCTTGCCTCCATATGGACGGCTTTCCTGCTTTTATATATCAAAGCAGGGCTATCATAACTCCCTAGATCGCTGGTTTGCACATAAGGACTACAAATCTGCTTGTAAATGGACTACATATTCAGTCATGCCACACACACACCTGCTCCAAGTCTCTACTGATTACACTCGCACCACCTGAGGATCGTCAAAGACTGAATATGTAGTCCATTAACAAGCAGATTTGTAGTCCTTATGTGCAAACCAGCGATCTAGGGAGTTCTGATCGCTGGTGACCGTGACAATTTCAATATTTCAGAGTATAAAACATCCGGTCAGTAATTTTTTGTAACTTTAATAAAGATTAAATAATATACAATGAAGACTATGCACTGTTGATTACTCAATAGTGAATACCTGAAAACTATAATTGACTTTTATCTTTGCTATATTTTATTTATCTATGCTTGTAATTTATTTGTTATATATTATTCAAGATTTAATCCTCTACACCTGTTAAATCACCTGGTGAAATTGTATTCACATCGCAATATATACCACAGAAATACAAAATATGATAATGTCAGATTTTTCCAATATCGTGCAGCCCTAATCAAGTATACAGATATTTGTTAAACAAATTTACATGACTTTTCCAAAACTTTTCCAGGCCTGGAAAATGCCATGTCAATATTCCATGGTTTTTTCAGGGTTTCCCTGACTGTATGAACGCTTCATATATTAATGAGACTGTTTTATTTAAAGTTACAATATTTTGGATAAATTAATGTATACAATACATTAAACCAAATATATTTTAGTCAACTAAATCTAGAGTAGATTTAGTCGACTAAAAACCTTATGAAGTTTAGTCGACTAAAAATAGACTTAAAACTAAGAGCACCCGGAGGAAACCCACCTGAACACGGGGAGAACACAATCGGCTACACCAGTGGCATCAATCAATCCACAATAATATAGTGGCGTGGCTGCTATTTATTTATTTATTTATTTATCTATTCCCTGCTGAAAAATCCAGCTTAAACCAGCCTAGGCTGGTTGGCTGGTTTTAGCTGGTTGACCAGCCTGGTTTTAGAGGGGTTTTGGCCATTTCCAGGCTGGTTTCCAGCTATTTCCAGCCTGGTCTTAGCTGGTCAGGCTGGAAAATGACCAGCTAAATCCAGCTAAAACCAGCTTGACCAGCCTGGTTTAAGCTGGACATAGCTGATAAAGGCTGGGCTCCCAGCCTGACTAGGCTGGTCAAGCTGGTTTTAGCTGGTCGTCTACCAGCCTGACCAGCTAAGACCAGGCTGGAAATGGCTGGAAACCAGCCTGGAAGTGGCCCAAACCCCTCTAAAACCAGCCAACCAGGCTAGGCTGGTTTAAGCTGGATTTTTCAGCAGGGTTTATTTATTGAAATATTGGGAATTTACGTAAGTACATTTAAATGACTAATATCAACAGCTAAATTATACCGGGGTGGCCAGAGTTTACACAGTGGACACCCCTGGCCACCCCTTGGGGTCACCCCTAGAGAACATGCACACTCCACACAGCAGCCAAAAGATTAAAACTAAATAAAAATGTCAAAATTAACAATGGTTTCAAACAAAAAAAAAAAAAACTATCAATTTGAATAACTTTTAAAAAAAGCTAGTCGAAAACTATAATTAATACTATATTAACAATTATAGCCTACTCATCTAAGAAACTAATGTAACGTCAAGGTGTTTTAGTTTCCACAGAGCCGTATGTCAACTCCAGAAGCACATTCAGGTTAAAATTATGATTCTTAAGATCACATGAAATGTAAATGAGCGCTCATCCCACTTGATGCTTTTGACAGCGTCAGCAAACCTCTCCATACAGATGCGGCAGCAGCTCGAGAGGCCGAATCACGGCGCGCGCATGAGGGAGAAAGGGGAGGGGATAGAGAGAAAAAGAGAGAGAGAGCGAGAGAGAAAGCTGATCTCTATCTATCTCCCACAGACATCTTTCTATGTTATAACACACAGAGCAGAGGACGTACTGGTCGTTGGCGGAGGCACAGCAGCCCATCATGCGCGCCGTCTTCTGAAAACGCTCAGCGGTAGGCAAACGCATCGCCCAGCCAGTCTCTTATCAATAATTGCAGCTCGAAAAGAACTGCATCGGCGAATGGACCGGAGGATGGTGTTTAACTCTTGACTGCTCATGTTTGTTTCAGGCGCGAGGGATGGCTTAGTCGCGTGCGGAGCGCCGATGCTGCACGATGAGTGTAGCGCTGCAAGATTTACGAAATAACGTGAGTCGCACTGATGCTTTTTATTACACCAGAAACATCTGCAAGACATCTCGTTGGCTGACAGAAGCTGCTTTGAATTCATTCCTAACACTCAAAAAGGCAATTTCTGCACATTTAGAGATTGTCGCGCGTTTGTTTATGTTTAGTATAATGTTTACTCTTCTGTTGCGCAATGACTGACGTGTGACGAAACTCACGACCGAAGTGTCGTGTCGCGTTTTCATTTAACAACTGTTTACATTATTTACAGCTGGAATTCAGCATCTTTCACAGCAAAACATACCATTTATATCGAGGTAAAAGACAAACTGTTTAACGTTACCGCGCGTGGGTTCCCAGAAACCATCAAGCAAAGTGTTTCCCGATGACACGAACACGACAAACCGAACTCGTTGGTTTTTCTGGAATAGCGCAGATTCCTTTCTGTTGAATTGACAACCCGTGACGAACTGTTTTTTTATTATTCATTTCTCTTTGTTCGAGGCTTGCTGGTTTGTTTACAGGGAGTGGCTACGAGAGAGCATCTTGAGTTGCTCAACGCTTTATAGACTGGCGTACGTTACCCATGGCAACTGGAGCGCCGGGGGGTCGCGCGAGGATAGTTTGTACTGTAACAGGTATACAGTGATCAACATAACTGAGTACAGCCCATTTAGAAATGAATACTCTCATCCATTTCTCGGTTAATATAGTTAATATATTTTGGTGCAGTTGAACAAAACAGATTTATCGAAAATATATATTTATTAAAATAATATTTTAGTCACTGAGCATTAAATTCATGCGAAATATTGGGGAAAATACTAATATATAATATAAATTATATATCTAATTTGTATTTAAAGGGCGATGCAGTGGCGCGCAGTTAGTAGTGCTGTCGCCTCACAGCAAGAAGGTCGCTGGTTCGAGCCTCGGCTGGGTCAGTTGGCGTTTTTGTGGAGTTTGCATGTTCTTCCTGCGTTCGTGTGGGTTTCCTTCAGGTGCTCTGGTTTCTACCACAGTCCAAAGACATGTGGTACAGGTGAATTGGCTAGGCTAAATTGTCCGTAGTGAATGAGTGTGTATGGATGTTTCCCAGAGATGGGTTGCAGCTGGAAGGGCATCCACTGCGTAGAACATGTGCTAGATAAATTGGCGGTTCATTCCACTGTGGCGACCCCGTATTAATACAGGGACTATGCCAAAAAGAAAATGAATGAATTTGTATTTAATATTTTTCTCTAAGGTGATGCAGTGGCACAGTAGGTAGTGCTGTCGCCTCACGGCAAGAAGGTCACTGGTTCGAGCCTCGGCTGGGTCAGTTGACGTTTCTGTGTGGAGTTTGCATGTTCTCCCTGTGTTCGCATGGGTTTCCTCCGGGTGCTCTGGTTTCCCCCACAGTCCAAACACATGCGGTACAGGTGAATTGGAAAGGCTACATTGTCTGTAGTGTATGAGTGTGAGTAAGTGTGTATGGATGTTTCCCAGAGATGGGTTGCGGCTGGAAGGGCATACGCTGTGTAAAACATGTGCTGGATAAGTTGGCGGTTCACTCCGCTGTGGCGACCCCGGATTAATAAAGGGACTATGCTGAAAAGAAAATGAATGAATGAATGCATTTTTCTCTAACATATGAATTTGTCTGAACTAATTTTGGATCGTTGTCGTAACTTATTTTGTTAGAAAAGCTCCAGATTTGGCTTGAGTACTGACTAATCTAATGTATATGCACAAATATCATATTGTAAAGCTTCCTATAGGAATTATTCCGGGGTCGTCACAGTGGAATGAACCGCCAACTTATCCAGCATATGTTTTACGCAGTGGATGCTCTTCCAGCTGCAACCTATCACTGGGAAACATCCATACACTCACCCACTCATATGCATACACTACGGACAGTTTAGCTTACCCAATTCACCTGGACCGCATGTCTTTGGACTTGTGGGGGAAACCAGAGCACCCGGAGGAAACCCACCTGAACACGGGGAGAACACAGTGGCAACCCCAAAAAATGTTCTTAGGGGTGGTCAGAAGAGACCGCACCAAATCTGGTACAGTGTAATGTTATATTTTTGTTTCTGGTAAATAAAATAATGTGGTTTTAAGTCATTTTAATGAATTATTCTTGAAATATTGCAATTTATTCCTTGAAATTATTCAGCAAGTACACGTGCAAACCAAATAAAAGTCAATATTTAGTTTAAAAACTATTTTCATATATATAAAAATAACTTTTCAGTTATTTTTCATACACTTTTATTGTACAGCATACCGCATATGCCATGTCTAAAATTAATGAAGGTTAATGAATGAATTAATAAAACAAACAAATGAACAAACTGAACAAAAGGCATTACTATATACACACACTCACTGTACAGACCCTAATAATATCATTTATCTATATTCCTTTTTGAGTCACAAAATTATTAATACAGCTTCTTCTATTGATGTACCTTAAGGTAAATATTAAATTGCCATTACTGTCTATTGAAGGCGTGTGGGGCCGTCAGCGAAGATTGAAGAGGGGGAGGGGCAGTGAATCAGCTACGCCAGTGAGCAACAATAATATAGTGGCTGCTATTTATTTATTGAAATATTGTGAATTTACATAAGTACATTTAAATGACTAATATCAACAGCTAAATTATATTGGGGTGGCCAGAGTTTACACAGTGGTGGCAGTGGACACCCCTGGCCACCCCTTGGGAGCGCCCCTGGAGAACATGCACACTCCACACAGAAATGCCAACTGACCCGGCCGAGGCTCGAACCAGCTGTGAGCCGATCGTGCTACCCACTGCGCCACCAAGATGCCTTAATTCTGAATTTATATAATAAATTAATTAAACATATGCAATTGTCTTAATTATTGATCATTCTTTTTTTGTTGTTATTGTTAAAAAGTGGAATTATTGCACAAAATATACAGCGTATTACTCTGCTTCACTCAATTAAAATAGAACTGTTGCATTTCTATACAGTATTTAAGGCAAGTATATTATTAAATTACCTAAAAATGTAAGGTAATCCCCTCCTTCACTTCATTCAGTGGAAATGTAATTTAATTACAGTAACTAGCTATTTTGAAACTAATTACACTCAACACTGGTTAGCACAAATGAACACTGACTTTAATACAGGAGTTATAGTTTTACCATGGCATTCGTAGTAAAACAATGGTTAATTTTAATAGTGGAATAATTTAAATAGATTTAAAAATGGATCGACATAAACAAGACATTTTAGGGATCAGCTCAGGTAGAGCTCAAGGTAGGAAACATAGTATGGGTGCTAACTCAAATGTTTGCCAACAGCTTGCTGTCTGGTTGCTAGGGTGATCTGATGGTTGCTATGGTGTTGCCCAATGGTTGCTCAATAGAGTGCATTAGAGCAAACTTCTAAAACATTCATTATTAATCATTTAAAAAGCCATGAATCAAACCAAGCAGCTATGGAGAATTATAACACTGCTAACTTTGATCTGAGTGAAGCAAGTATGTGTACTTTTAAATAAATGTACAAGACTCTGCAATCTGATTATGCATTGCAAATGACAGTGTCAAATCAAATACGATTACATCACCATTTTTCTTATGGTAGCTTAAAGTCTTGTGAATTGCTTAGGTGTGATTTTCAACAGAGTGTAAAAGTCTTGTTGATTTTGTGGGTTTTGTCTTTCCAAATCTGATCTTAAGTTTGTATTTTCTATTGGGTTCAAGTCAGGTGATTGGTTGGGCCATTCTACAGCTTGATTTTCTTTCTCTGAAAGCATTTGAGAGTTTCCTCTGCTGTGTTTTGGATCATTGTCTTGCTGAAATGTCCGCCCTGGTTTTATCTTTATCATCCTGCTAATGTAGACGTTGGACTGAAGCAGCTGATATTCATTTACACTGAGGAAGGGCAGAGGCTTGCTGAAGAACTACTGAGAGATTTCAGCTGCTGTCTGGGCTTGCCATGCTTTTCTACACCTCCCTTTCTTCATGTGTTCAATACTTTTTCCCTGTGTCATTTCATTTGATTACACAGAACTTCATTTGTAAACTAATTAATGTTGTTCTCTTTTCATATATGGATTTCTTTGGTTGTTATCAACATCTGGTGAACATTTCAAGTCAACAGCACCTTTAGTAATATGTTTTCTGTGACATATTTGGTGTGACAAAAGGGTGACATTTTGAATACTTATTTCCCACACTGTAGATAGATAGATAGATAGATGGATAGATAGATAGATAGATAGATAGATAGATAGATAGATAGATATAGATAGATAGATAGATAGATAGATAGATAGATAGATAGATAGATAGATAGATAGATAGATAGATAGATAGACTTTTCTTCCAATAGACTTCCATTCCTGCGCACGCGAATGCGTCAGACCGGAAACGCGGGGTCATGCATCAAGTTTCGCAGTTTGCTGCGGTGCAAAATTCAAACTTGGTGAACTCTGACCTGCCAAATCGCATCACTTGACTGCATGAGACCAATCAAGGATCAAAACAGGACCTCTCTGGGCAGAAATGTAAAGCATGGAGCAATCGCTGGCTTTTTAAAATGTTAATAAGCTTGTTTAATCCCGCCCCTTTTCGCAGCGTAGTACGACAGAATTTCGCACACACAAAGCCCAATGTGACCGCAGCTTAAGAGGCATTATAAATGTCCACAGGTGTTAGTAGCTCTGACAATCTCATTTGAATTTAAAGCGACAGTCACCAAAACAGCATGAATTAAATTAAAGATTAAAAGGGGCACATTCAAAGAGTTATAAAATATTATTTGAGTAGTATTTTGAGCTGAAACTTCACATACACACTCTAGTGACATCAGAGACTTATTTTAGGACTTGTAAAAAGGGGCATAATAGGTCCACTTTAAAAGTCTAAAAATCTATAAGTGTGCTCCCTATGGTATTTAAGTTCCCGGATATAGTTCAGCTCTCTCATATATTTAAATTAGACATTTTTTTTTGCCGTATTGTCTGGCAGGCAGAAATGAATGTATAATCACAGCACATTTCTCCTCGGCAGCCCACACAGTTTCTCTCAGGTCTGCAGCAGCACTGTAGCAATGTGAAGCTCAACACTCAGGACAAGGGTTTGTGAAAGCAGCCCTGCCTTAGCAATCAGCGCTAATAAGCGGAGGTTCATTTCTGTAAACCTAATATATCCAAAGTGGCTGCGAACGCACACTGCTTCACTCATTTGGGAGGAGTGCTCAGAGGTCAAGATGGAGCCTCTCTAATTAGCCCTGGTCCAATATGCTGTAAATCAATTACTGCATGCAGAGCCAGGGCCGTTTCCACAACTTTGTTATCTGGATGGGCATGATCATTTGCAGGCTGACGCGTATGTCGTACATTGCGTTCCAGGTCGGTGTACTGGTGTCAAATGTTCACCATAAAAAGTGATGAATGACTGCACAGTTCCTCTGAAGACTCCTGATTGTGTGCATTGTATATAGCCTTGTTATGTTAGCATTGTGTTATTGCTGGCGTTTTGACAGATACTGTCGCTTTTGTTCCTCTTTTGACAAATGCGTAAATGTAAGTGGATTTGTCTGCCAAATGCATACATGGATATTTCACCCATTACAATGTAAGTCTTACAGAAGTTCGTAACTTTTTAATTTAGTACAGTAGCTACTCTGTAAAAATTTTGATTTGCTGAATGCCTGCTCTGTTGTAAGTTGCTTTGGACAAAAGCATCTGCAAATTGACTAAGTGTGGTTTATTTATAAACTAATTTCGAGAGGATCACGTGCTTATGATCAACATGGCTGGCTCCTCATTAGCTCCGTAATGTGACCCATCAGATAATTACAGAAGCATTATAAATAACCAGAGTTTTTCACTCCAGTTATCTTCGTCTTGAAGCTTTCCCCTCCTTCCACCCCTACTTCCTCCCTCTTTTTTCCGATAGGGCGACACGGTGGCCCAGTGGCTAGCACTGTTGCCTCACAGCAAGAACACCGCTGGTCCAACCTCCTATCGGGCTGGTTGGTGTTTCTGTGCGGAGTTTACATGTTCTCCCTGTGTTCGCGTGGGTTTCCCCTGGGTCCCCCGGTTTCCTCCTACCGTCCAAAAACAAACTATAGCCAATCGACTAAACCAAATTATCCCCGAAGACTACACTAGTTTACACTTCTCACGCGGCGACAAGCAGGGGAGTTCTCAAAACCTACCTCGAGGATATTACGAGCTCAGGGCTCTCTCCCGGGACAGCATGCCAAATACGCTTTATTGATTATCAGCTAAGTGTGAACTCTTGAAAGTACTAAAAAATAAACTGCCTGCTTAATTTATTTAGTTGAATCAAGAGGAATATTTCAACCTACATTAATCAGACTGACTAAAAATAAACTTAAAGGGACATTAAAACATTTGTTGTCATGACTTTTTGTCATGTAATTTGATTTTACAGTGTAAAGCTGCGGTTGCACAATAGAGTCTGAGAAAGTGAGATTCTATCTTATGGTGGCTGGATGAAATAAGATGATTAGACATTAATGAAGTGAGAATTGTTAAACATTTTGACCGCACAAACTAAAATGTTTCTGGTGACTGGTTACTAACTGTAAAAGATATGAACGTAGTATCTGTGACATCACCCATAGGTTTCTGAAAAGCGCAAATGAAGCTACAAGTGGGCGTGGCCAACCGTTGCCATTTTGTTTGCTCGTCATCGTACCAACTGGGAGTAACCAAACACGAACAAAAAGGCGGAGCTATAGATGCCTGTTAGAATTTTGCTTAGATGGGCTTTTCTTTGGGAGAAATTCTTAATACTCTATTACCTGCGACTCGTTTGTGTTCTGACCACATGTGCTTGGTTGTGTACTATATCAATAAAGTGTTTAGACTTTTAAAAACACTGCTGTAATACAATGAGCCACTAAACGTTGGACTTATGATGCTTTTCTACAGTAGGAAACGTGAATTACTTCCAAACACTTCAGATATAGTGTGTGTTAGTAACTGCAAGACTGTTGATGAAATCCAGCATAACACTGTATGACAATGTTTCAGATGACTGTTCTAGAGCCTACAGCTAATCAATCTGGCAAGTTCTGGAGTTCATTACAGTTTTACGACAGATTTTTTTTGGCTCGATGAGAAATAATGTGTTGGGATAATTGGAAAAACATCAAGCCTGCTCAATCATGGTATTGTCCCAACTGAATATTTAAAATTGTTATAGCATGCTTTTGTGTAGACATGGAACAAGAACCGTTTTTAAGGTAAAGCGCGGTTTGGAAAAGTCAAGGTCTTAAAACTGCCAACATTTTCTTCTATACCGTACCTATGGTATATTTAGGATTTTTTATTTACGTTTTTTTAGTGGAGACACAACAGTATCTCCAGCAGAAAAGATATCTAAAGTTGTAGATATTCCAAAATTGTAAATAAATCAGTGTTTTTGAAACTAACGAAGACAACAGAAGTCAATCACTCATTTTCATTATTTAGCCGGGCATTTTTACTGCTCCAAAATACTTTCAAAAATTTTCTACCTTTAAATGTTTGTACCTTAAGACAAAGAAACTAATTTGTACCATTGCAGTTTGTTCCTTTCAAGAGTTCACACTTAGCTGATGATTGATTATAAGCAAGTTTGGCATGCTGTCCCGGGAGAGAGTCCTGAGCTCAAAAGGTCCTTGAGCCCTGGGCTCCCTCCTGTTTGCAGGGTGAGAGGGGAGCTTTGAGCTCAGGTAGATCTCGACAGCTCCCTTCTTGATAAGAGCTGATGACTAAAATGATTGCTATGAAGAGATATGCTGCAGGATGAGAGTTTGACTGTAGTGTTAAATTTAGATTGATCAATTCACTTGTAATGCATGTTTTTGGAATGTGGGAGGAAATCAGAGAACCCGGGGAAAACCCACGCGAGCACGGGAAGAACATGCAAAGTATGTACAAAAAACGACAGCCGACCTGTTAAAGGACTAGAACCGGTGACGTTCTTGCTGTGAGGCAACAGTGCTAACCACTCGGCCACCGTGCCACCTTATGAAGGGAAAGGTGGAGGAGTATGGGTGGAAGGGGGGATTCTTCAAATCGAATCTGAATGTAGTAAGAAACCCTGGCTCTTTATAATGGGTTAGGAATCGCCTGATTGGTGGATCATACATAGCTAATGCGGAACCAGCCAAGTTCAATCATAATCACGTGATCCTCTCGATATTAGTTTATAAATAAACTTCACCTAAGGACATGATTTGTACCATGGGAAACCAAAATGTACCTTTGGTTTCTAAAACCTGCAGATACAATATTGTACCTTCATCAAAGATACAAATCTGATCCATGAAGGTCACTCAATGCTGCTACAGTGACAAGACACTTACCTTTACAGTGTCAAATGTGTTTCTTCAAGAACTATTAAAAGCCATTGTGCTCCTGTATATCCAGAATGCTTCAGCTTATTTTCAGTAAATATAAAACATCAAATACATTTATAAACAATGTTTTTAAGTTTATTTTTGTGTAAATGCACCTTTTCCATTTACAATAAAGAATAAAAAATACTTAAAAATCAATCAAAAGATCTATTTTTGCTAAACATTTCACAACATTTTTCACAAAAATGAAATACAAATTCTCTCATGTACAAAATAACCCTTTTTTCTCTCCAGTTTTCACACAATCCCTTTGTAATCACTTAAAATTTCATTTAATTTACTTAATTTTAAAATAGAAATAGAATTATGGAAAGTATTGTAGTGTGATATGCTCAATGTTTGATTAGCTTTACAATACTGAAATATCTGCATGAACACTTTGCATATGCAGGACTTTTGCCAGCTCACGTGCGTAGTGGAAAACAAACTCCAAAATGTGCAGATATCAATAATGAAACTAATATTTATCAGAAAATTCTCACCAAATGTTTATTAAAAATGTCTGAAATGTTTAGTTTACAATAGCTATATTTAGTTTTACCAGTTGTTTTGTTTTATAGAACTTAATAATTTCTTTAAACATACGCTTTTAAATGATGATTCATGTTTTAATATGGATATTATTCATAAGATCACTTTGCCTTTCCAGTAATATTTATTTTCATAGATACTGTAATAAACAAGGAGTTGTCCAACACTGATGTACTTTTTTACGAGAGCAGTTGTGCATCTTCATTTCAGTTGTACCATAAAAGGTACAGAACAGTATCCTAAGAGGTCTTTTCTGAGAGTGTAGTGTCAGAATCTTATATGTGTGATGTATGTAAATATGCTGCAACCAAATTGCCTTGGGGAAATGAATAAAGACTGACTGAGAGTGTTTTTGCCTCAACAAAACGAAACAAAAAAGTCAAAATGACTTTGGCACTATAATTTAAATACATTTCCTCACAAGTATAAGATGGATAGTCGCCTGCTTGTATATCTGTCTTCTTAAGAAACGTCTATTATTTCCTATTACAATGAAAGGTATTGCACCCTATGAAAAAAAAGTCTGGGATATTTCTCAAAATATCTTCTTTTGTGCTCCACAGATATAAGATATAACAGTCATACAGATTTTGAATGACATGAGCGTGAATGAAGAAGGAGAGACTTTTCATTTTCGGGTGAATTCCCCCTTTAAGGTGTTTTTGGCTGATAGGATTGAATATATCAGTTCTGAGGGCGCAGAGACTAAATTAAGTGTGAGTTTTGGCTAACGGGATTTCCACAAGCACCGACCATCTCTCTCTCGCTCTCTCTGACATTCTTAGACTGCAACAATCGGGCTCTGGAAGTTTCAAAGGGAAACGAATAAACTTTTAAAGAAAGAGAGACCTGCTGTGAACCCATCTGTTCACATTCACTGATTAAAACAATCAAGTCGTGCTCCGAGTAAATCAATAGTTTTATATTAAACCTGAAATATATATTAACCAACAATTTTAAGGCATTTTATATTGCTTGGTCTTTTTAAATTCAATTTTGTCATGCAAAGTGCTTAACGGGATTGTAGTTCTTTCCTCTGTTAAGGTTGTTAAAGGGATAGTTCACCCAAAAATTAAAAATCAATCATTATTTACTCAGCCTTTACTTGTTTCAAAGTCGTTTCACTTTCTTTCCTCAGTTGAACTCTTAAGAAGATATTTTTGCGGAAATCTGAAACCAATGACATCCATAGCATTTGTTTTTTTTCCTATTAAAGTCAACGGTTACAGGTTTTCTTCAAAGTATCTGCTTTAAGACCCTGGTGTACTTGAAGCGAAATGGAAGAACAAACTTTTCTTTATTCGTTTGAGAGCCAAAATACATTTCGAGTGACGATAGACTGTTTCAGACACCATGCGTGTACATCAAGCGGCAACCTCCCGCTCTCCCTCGGGAAGCCAATACGGAAGTAACTGAAACTGCAATTCATCAAAATTCCGCTAGTCCTGGCTCCATAATAGAGCAAATTGCAATTGAGCCCACTGTTAGAATGGCCAACTTTACAACAGAAAAAAAGGTGTTTACAGCCTGGTACAAAGAACGATTTTGGGTCATATAGTTATTATTACCCTTCATGACAACTGTGAGGGGGTGAATTTTTTTATAACTCATCCATTTCCTTTATATTAGGTTATATTAAGTTTGCATAATTAAGGGCGTGGCCACTTGAGTGACAGCTAGGTCTCACTGGTCGCCGTCACTTCACCTCAGCTGAATCCGGCAGATTAGCCACTGATCTCGGCATATTCATCGTATTTTTGTGTTGTTTTATGTGGCTTTACACAGTCAGCTGCCTTTTGGACTTATTTCAATTATCAGATGATATGGGATGCTGTGTGCACTTAATTGTGCTCACAAACCATTCATGTGGCCTCGTTTCCCATGTGAGTAAAGTTATATACTTGTATACCATCTCTATAAATGTATTTGTTTTATTTAAGATCATTTATCATTTATATTTTTCTTTAGACCCATAAAGCACTCCAGAATGTGACAGATTGATTAGCTGTAGGCTCTAGAACAGTCATCTGAAGCGTTATTATACAGTGTTATGCTGGATTTCATCAATAGTCCTGCATTTACTAACACAGACTATATCTGAAGTGTTTGGACGTAATTCACGTTTTCCTCCTGTTGAAAAACGTCATAAGAGCAATGTTTAGTGGCTCAATGTATTACTACAGTGTTTTTAAAAGTCTAAACACTTTATTGATATAGTGTACAGCCGAGCACATGTGGTCAGAACACAAACGAGTCGCAGGTAATAGAGTATCAAGCGTTTCTCCCAAAGTAAAGTCTGTCTGCCAGGTCTGAGCAAAGTGCCAGCAGGTGTCTGTAGCTCCGCTCACTCTCCACCTCTTTGCCCTTGTTTGGTGGGTGCGATGACGCGCGAACAAAATGGCGACGGTTGGCCCCGCCTACTTGTAGCTTCTTTTGCAGTGTTCAGAAACCTATGGGTGACGTCACGGATACTACGTCCATATATTTTACAGTCTATGGTGTACATGCGTCATGTTGTGTACTTAAAATGAATGTTGTGTCCATAGTGCGAATTATACATTGATGATCAGGGGCGTAAACTTTTTCTTTGGTAATGCTATTTTGTGTAATACATGCTTCAGTGAGTCAAATGTATGTGTTTATTTAAATGAGATCTGTTTTATTATTAAAACACATTTAAGTTTTCAGTGTTTTGTGGGATATCTTGTGTATTCTGACCTACAGTATCCTCTGATTAGCTATTTCAGAGGTTGGTCAAACTATGCATCTAATTTTACTTTACTTTTAGGTTATATGTAGAAACAAACACCCATTTTACAAGAAAATTGACTATTACCATGTCAATCGGTGTAGATTGATTGATCCGATTATGCATTCACAATGGTATAATCCATCATAAGGGGTGGTCAAATGTAAATTTATATTATCTATTATTTTAATCAGTAATATTAGTATTTAAAATGCAGATCAGAGCAAACTATTTCTAACAATTTAGGGGGGTGACCCCTCTTACATGTTTTTTGATGTCCTTCAGGGGTGATCAAGCATTAATTAGGGGTGGTCAATCCCCCTATCCTTACTTACTTATCCCAACGCCATTTATATTGAAGTTGATATTTAGCTGCACCATGTTGGTGTTTCATAACGTCCAATTTTCAAGAGGTGGGTCGTTAGCTGAATGATCAACCCCCAACCTGTAGGATCAGGACATACACTCATACACTACGGACAATTTAGCTTACCCAATTTCCCTATAGCGCATGTCTTTAGACCCACGCGAACACAGGGAGAACATGCAAACTCCACACAGAAATGCCAACTGACCCAGCTGGGGCTCCAATCAGCGACCTTCTAGCTGTGAGGCGACAGCGCTACCCACTGCACCACTCGATCTCTGTGATTGTGAGAGAATAAAGTTCCATAAACATCTGCTCTGATCTGTAAAAACCAGCTCTGCTACTCGATTCTTCAATTTGTTCATGCTGATGTGGTTGTTGGTGTTGTTCTCCTGTCTGACCTTCGTGGAATAAGAAAGGAATCAGGTCAGAAGAAACATATGCAAAAGAAGGCGGAGCTCCAGAACACACCCACCAATTGTGTAAACGCAATGGAACAATCGCAGCTCAAAGGTGTTTTGGAGTCAAACGGAGTTGAGTTAAAGTGCAGAAAATAAACATGTACGATGATTTAACAGCCCAAAATACTTTATAATTACTCAAGTAGGACGATTTTACAGTGCAAAATACTTCATACTAAATAACTTTCTCAGTGACTAGGTTTACATTGACTTCAGTAATCAAATTATTTGCCTTAATCTAAGACAATAATCTGATTAAGGTGTTTACTTGAGTTGCTTTTTGAATGTTCCTTTCATGATCCCGTTTTGCATGTTATAGCACATAGATCAATTAACGTCATTGCATCACCACGCTATCCACATTTCGTTCGGAGTTTCATTTTTGATTTGTCGACTTTAACTGCAGTTCGGCACTTTCATTTTCATACAGGAACATTTCATGCATGCCCCCGTGACAAACGAGATATTGGATTCGAGTCGGAACTGCTGGAAGAGTGTTGTTAATAACACACACATGTGTCTGCCTTTTTTAACGCCGTAAAGTCCGCTCTAGTATAGAACTTCTGCACGTTTCGCTAAATTTTCAGTGTCGTGTTGCATAACTGTCAGTTCCACTGGCGTCTGTTTGTTTATCTGATCTTCTTCTGCACTTCCTCTATGTTTCTGAATGTCAGTGCATGTATGCATGCAAATAAAACCAGTGTGAGTTTCGTAGTCATATTCGCACATTCAAACTGTTTACTCTTCAGTGACTTCCAGGAGCTCGCAGTAAACTTTGATATGGCTGGAGACGCACTGGCCTGTGTCCACAGTGATTGGATTATGTGTTCATGAAGATAAAGATGTTATGTAAGCAGCATCATCCTGTTTGCATGTTTACGCTCCATCTCCCCTACGGTAAACACCAAAAATTAACCCGTGCTTTTCCGGAATACATATGCCAGTGGTCATAAAAAGTGACTTTTCGAGTAGCGGTTGCCCTTTGGCTCTAATCTAGGAGCAGCTTCTCAAATCCCGTAATCATGGTGGTAGAGAGCGCAGCACTGGCTCCAGATCAGAAAGACAGGAGACTCCAGGGTGGGGTTTTGCTGTGGGAAAGGCTGGTTGTTAAGCTCTCTGGAGGTGGAGTGCACTTTCTAGTCATCCCCTGCGTGACCCCTAAAGCACTGCTCAGGGCTTGGGAGCACTGGTACATCCTGCCGTTGGGTGTGTGAGAGCAGGGAGATGGCCACACTTTCCTGTCTACGCCAAGACTCCATCTGTACCGGTGTGTATGTGTGTGTGTGTGTGTGAGTTCAGGGTCCAAGTTAAGGTCAGCAATCGAGCAATCCATGCATCTGATGTCCCTTGCAGATGGTCTTTTTTTTTAAATCATACACTCATTGGAAATACGTTCATCGGTCTACATTTCTACAGTTCCACTAGAGGGCGCTGTTGACATGTTTGCGAATACATGCAATGTTTTCAGATACACGTTCTTCTTGTACACCACCAGGAGATGGCAGAGCACAGATACAGATAGCAAATCACTGGCCTAAACCAATACGATCTCTTAACAATTTGTAATTTTTTTAATTATTGACTAATTAATTAGTCGATAAAGGCGTCATGCTAAACGAGTAAATGTAAATGCAATTCGTATAAATTTGTATGATCTTATTTGTACATTTTAGTCATGATCTGCTCATGCCTCAATGACGGTTGAGTTTAGGGGTGGGGTTTGGGGCCACGCCTCATTTTCAAAATTGTACATTTACGTATGAATGAAATCTGGGTGGCTCAGTGGTTAGCACTGTCATCTCACAGCAAAAAGGTTGTTGGTTTGAGTCCCGGCTGGGCCAGTTGGCATTTCTGTGTGGAGTTTGCATGTTCTTCCTGTGTTGGGTTTCTTCTGGGTGCTCCAGATTCCCCCACAATCCAAAGACATGCGCTATAGGTGAATTGAATAAACTAAATCGGCTGAAGTGTATGTGTGAATGAGTGTGTGTAGGTGTTTCTCAGTACTGGGTCGTGGCTGGAAGGACATCTGCAGCGTAAAACATATGCTGGAATAGTTGGCAGTTCATTCCGCGGTGGCGACCTCTGAAAGAGAGACTAAGCCAAATAAAAAATTATGAATTAATTAATTAAATCATCTGCATTTGTACTAATTAGCTATTTTCTGGCAATACGTAAGATAGTTATGTGTCCTCGTGAGATTGGGCTTCCTTAACCCATCCCTAAAATCAACCAATATTGTTTGCAAACGTGTAAGAGAAAATTGCAGTGCGACCACATGGTTACATTGCTTTTATGTCTTTCGTGAAATCGCACTTGCAACCGCAGTACAAAGCGAGCGACCAAACAAACTGACCATGCTAGAAAACTTGACCATATGGAGATCGATAGGTGAGGCAAACGTATTCAACTGCATATCATACACAGTGTTAAATTCCTTCATTCATTTCCTTTAGCTAAGTCCCTGATGTATCAGGCGTCTCCACAGCAGAATGAACCGCCAACTACTCTGGCATATGTTTTATGCAGCAGATCAGTGTTGTTTTGTGGTATTTATTTGGTGTTGTGCAAAGACAGAACTGAACAGCAATGATAATCCTTTATTCATCAATAAAATGTCCCTGTAATATCATTAGTGTGAAGAGGAACACACGTTTTTGGCATTATATTGCCCTGGAGAATTTATTTTACCTAGATACTGCAGTCAAACGCATGTTTAAGAACATTTTTAGGGTTTAACAATAATGTAGACTTAAGCACATACTTCTAATGAGCCTGTGTGGCAAATCGCTTTGGACTGGCGTATTTTGGTTGGTTTTCTCTACAGAATCAAAAGACTTCTAGGCTAGTGGCTATATGGCTTTATATAAACAGAGTGAGAGGGGCAAACAGAAGCTCTCATGCCTTCTCTTTGAACCAGTAACACCTGGCACAGGAAAAGGAATTAAACAAGACACTCTAGAGGGGCTTTGATGAAAACAATGGCTTAATCAAGAAAGTGCTAAAAGGAGAATAGCACTCCAAGAAAGCTGTCACTGGGACAATGTATTTTAAAAAGTTACTCATAATACTCTTTAGGTAACAATATGTACCACCCTTTAGGGGTGAATGGGGTACAAAGGTGCTGCCCCAGTCAGTGACAACTTGTGTTTTCTTAGCCCTGTACATATGAAGAAGGTATATAAAAAACCAACTGATTTGTCCACATGAAAACACAGTATCAGGGTGACTGAAACTGGAAGTTTCTGAAAACTCCGGCCAGGGTGAAGATTTACCGAAACTCCCGGTACACACTAAACTAAATAATGCCTACTTCGTGTAGACCAATGGTCTCAAACTCAATTCCTGGATGGTCACAGCTCTGCATAGTTTAGCTCCAACCACCTCCAACTCACACCTGCTTAAATAGTCTATAATAGGCTGCGTCCGAAACCGCCTACTACTCAGTAAGTACTGCATCTGAATTTAAACGTACGACTCAACCATTAGAAAAGCACGTTCTATACCAGGGGTCACCAATCTCGGTCCAGGAGGGCCGGTGTCCCTGCAGGGTTTAGCTCCAACTTACCTCAACACAGCTGCCTTGGTGTTTCAAGTATACCTAGTAAGACCTTGATTAGCTTGTTCAGGTGTGTTTGATTAGGGTTGGAGCTAAAATCTGCAGTACACCGGCCCTCCAGGAACAAGTTTGGTGACCCCTGTTCTATACAGTATGAATGTGAGAAGTATGAATGGAATTCGGACGTACTACATCTGCCATTTTGTCATGGTCACGTGACCTACCTGCGTCAGTTGTGTCGCTTCAATCACATTCATGAATTCTCTCGCAGGGCATCATGGGATAGCGCAGCATGCATAGGATGCGCACTTCAGAATCTCGCCGGAAGTAGTAGGTCATCCGGGTACTTCTCGCATGCTGTTTTTCGAATTCTATGAATTCAGACATACGACTCGGCTCGCTTACTGATTTTAGCGTACTGTATAGTATGGAAGTATGCGGTTTCAGATGCAGCCATAGTCTTGAACACTTTGATTATTTGGATCAGCTGTGTTTAATTAGGGTTGAAGCAAAACTGTGCAGAGCTGCGGCCCTCCAGGAATCGAGTTTGAGACCTATGTTGTAAGAGTCTTTGCCTCTTGATATCTGCGTACACACTGTTTTCTCCTTTCTGATTGGTCAGCGTGGCTGGGTTCACACCAAACACGTAAAATCAAGACAAATTTTGCACATTCGCGACAAATTAGTTACGTATTCCATGTCATTTACACCATAGGACAGTAATCCGCCTCTGTTCTCACATCTGTTGACTTGTATGCAATGTACTCACGCAAATACTTAATACCACGTTTGGGCTGAACCCAGCATGAAAGTCTTTTATTGCCACCTACTGGTTTGGTGTGCTTTTAACACCCATCACAGTGCATTTTTTGTCCTTTTCGTGTGGACAGAGATTTATTTTAAATGAAGGCAGGTCTTTGTGGATATATATGTCCTGAGAGTATAACACCAATGGAGCTTTTCTGAGTGGAAGGCAACAGGACATAGAGAGAGAGTGAAAAATGATGCCATGGTTGCAGTTTTTCCTTTAGACAGGCAATTTGACCCTTCATGGAGGGTTTGATCTGGCCAATTATGGTGCCGGTAACATGTGCCCTCATTTCAGTTCCTCATTATTTCTGACAAATAAACCAGTTAGTACACTGACGTTGTTGGACTTGAACTTGAAGATATGAGAAACTGCTCACGCAGGACTTGCAGTGACAGCAGTTACCCAGAGAAGCTGGAGAGCATACAAAATTCATGTCGACTCTTTGGCATAACGTTCAGAAGAGAAGAAAGATGTTAAAGGAGAACAAAGTGGCGTGAAGGGAACTCTGATTTCTTCATTTTGTTAAAAACACAATGTTTTCTTCTTATTTTTTTAATTTACATTAATTATTATGCAGTGGCGCAGTAGGTAGTGCTGTCGCCTCACAGCAAGAAGGTCATGGGTTCGAGCCATTTGGCGTTTCTGTGTGGAGTTTGCATGTTCTCCCTGTAATTGCGTGGGTTTCCCTCACAGTCCAAAGACATGCAGTACAGGTGAATTGGGTAGTGTATGGATGTTTCCCAGAGATGGGTTGCAGCTGTAAGGGCATCCGCTGTGTAAAAACATGCTGGATAAGTTGGCGGTTCATTCCACTGTGGTGACCCCTGATTAATAAAGAGACTAAACTGAAAAGAAAATGAATGAATGAATAATTATGTGAAGGTTGAATTATGGTCATTCATTTTTAGGATTTAATTCTTAATATAGGGGACTATTAGCTAATGTAGTTTGCTGCATGTTAGCTTGATATTTAAAGCACTCTCAAAAATAAATACAAGCTGTCACTACACTGGTACTTTTTCGAAAGGGTCCATTTTGATTCCTTAAAGGAACACAACCTTTTTATTTTGTGGATATAGGCTCATTTTACATGATCTCTGGAGTTAAACAGTTAAGTTTTACCATTTTTGGAATCCAATTTAGCCAATTTTCGGGTCTGGCAGGAGCCCTTTTAGCTTAGCTTAGCATAAATCATTAAATTGGATTAGACCATTAGCATCTCTTTAAAAACTATTTTGATAATTTTCCTATTTAAATATGTAGCTAAATCATGTGTGTGTGTGTGTGTGTGTGTGTGTGTGTGTGTGTGTGTGTGTGTGTGTGTGTGTGTGTGTGTGTGTGTATAAAAGTAATTGAGCCTTTATTTTAAAGAATCGAGTCAGTGGGAAAAGTAAAGCCATTGCTGAAGTTTTAGTTTTATGAAATGCTTTGAAAAATGAGCACCAAACTCCAGCAATGTTTATTAACCTTCATGTTCTTTTATGACTTTTACTGTTGTATTACATCCCAAAGGCTCTAGCGACGGATGGATGAAAAATAATGATAGTAATTTTGCAATTAACCTCCTATTTTCCCTTCGGATTCTTTTAATTTGTTCCTCTGACCCAGTCAAAACTCACCAGAGAGATATTACCGAAGCCTTAATCGTGTGTTGTTTCACTCAAGCAGACAGACTGTTCAGAAATTATATACACTCACCAGCCACTTTATTAGGTACACCTTACTAGTACCGGGTTGGACCCCCTTTAGCCTTCAGAACTGCCTTAATCCTTCGAGCCTTAGATTCAACAAGGTACTGGAAATATTCCTCAGAGATTTTGGTCCATATTGACATGATAGCATCACACAGTTGCTGCAGATTTGTCGGCTGCACATCCATGATGTGAATCTCCTGTTCCACCACATCCCAAAGGTACTCTATTGGATTGAGTTCTGGTGACTGTAGAGACCATTTGAGTACAGTGAATTCATTGTCATGTTCAAGAAACCAGTCTGAGATGATTCGCACTTTATGACATGATGCGTTATCCTGCTGGAAGTAGCCATCAGAAGATGGAGACACTGTGCTCATAAAGGGATGGACATGGTCAGCAACAATACTCAGGTAGGCTGTGACATTCACATGATGCTCTATTTGTATTAATGGGCCTGAAGTGTGCCAAGAAAAAATCCCCCACACCATTACACCACCACCACCAGCCTGAACTGTTAATAAAAGGCAGGATGGATCCATGCTTTCATGTTGTTGACGCCAAATTCTGAGCCGAGCATCCGAATGTGGCAGCAGAAATGGAGACTCATCAGACCAGGCAACGTTTCTCCAATCTCCTATTGTCCAGTTTTGGTGAGCCTGTGTGAATTGTAGCCTCAGTTTCCTGTTCTTAGCTGACAGGAGTGGCACCCGGTGTGGTCTTCTGCTGCTGTAGCCCATCCGCTTCAAGTTTCAGTGTCGTGCATTCTTCTGCAACAAGACATTTGCGCCTACAGAACTGCCGCTCACTGGATATTTCCTCTTTGTCAGACCATTCTCTATAAATCCCTAGAGATGGTTGTGCGTGAAAATCCCAGTAGATCAGCAGTTTCTGAAATACTCTGACCAGCCCGTCTGGCACCAGCAACCATTCCACTTTTAAAGTCTCTTAAATCCCCTTTCTTCCCTATTCTGATGCTCGGTTTGAACTGAAGCAGATCATCTTGACCATGTCTACATGACTAAATGCATTGAGTTGCTGCCATGTGATTGGCTGATTAGATATTTGCGTTAATGAGCAGTTGGACCTAATAAAGTGGCCGGTGAGTGTAAGTTTACCCAGTATAATCATGTTGTGAATACTTACAGCAAAATACATAAAAATGAGTCAGTCACTGCATTTATTCATGCTCACCGGGCATCTCTGAGACTCCAAACATAACTAATGTAAAAGCATCTTGCATAGAGGACATTTGAAGCGTGTAATCGAGTTGAGTTCTCATAAGGTCAAGACGACGTATGAAGTATTAACCATCATACTTCAATGTTAATTACGTTTTTGCTTTGAAACAGAAAGAATATGAAGAGTAAATGTGCTCAGTATTGATTTCCAGAGACTGATCTCTCCTGTCACTCTTTCATCCGTTCAAACAAGCTATCGTTTATTTATGTGCATCTGTCCTTCATCATTGTCCCATATGTGTTGTGTTTTCCTGTTTTGCGTAATACTTTCTACCTCCTTCTAAGTTTTATTTCTCTCTCTCTCCATTATTCCTCCGTCGTTTGCTTGTTTAACATTCTGCCAGCTCTGCACTGCAGTACCTGAGACCTGGCATGAAAATGACAGAGGAGGGAAAGAGAAAGAGAACAAGAGAAAGAGAGAGAGAGAGAGAGGTTTGGCTTTGCCTGCTGCGATCTCTCCTTCTTTTTTGTTAGCAGCTTGTCGACTGTGAAGAACTCAATTCGTCTTCCTGTTAATCACATCCTCCCGCTGTACATTTACAGACGGCTCAGATCACTTGCAGATTGCTTGTTAGATCGTAACAGTATTATTATGATTTGTTCGCTAGATTTTTTTCCGCTCATTGTTTCACTCTCAGGCTGTGTTTAGTCTTGTTTTGGTGTCTGTGTTAACTGGACTTGTTAACTTATTTCCCAAATTTGGGTAAAAAAGAAGAAGAAAAGTTTATCCTAGGACTGAGCCTTGCTGCACACCCAACTTTTAAAATTGTGGATTATTAGGGGGAAAAAATAAGTAGGGTGGTGTGTGTATGTGTATATATATATATATATATACATATATATATATATATATATATATATATATATATATATATGTATATATATATGTATTATATATATATATATATATATATATATATATATATATATATATATATACATACACATATATATATATATATATACATAAATATATACATATATATATATATATATATATATATATATATATACATATATATATACATATATATATATATATATATATATATATATATATATATATATGTGTATATATATATATATATATATATATATATATATATATATATATATATATATATATATATATATATATATATATATATATATATATATATATGTATATATATATGATTTAATTATTCATTTTATCTGATGGCAGACACACACCTTTCCGTAAAAACACAATGTAAAAAGATGATTTATTTACATATTCATTAGCACTTTTGGAAAGGAAGTCTATCTCATATTTATTTCTCAAATAAATAAATCTTAATTTTTTTAGCATGTTAAGAAATGAACAGCCACACAAAAGCACTGATAACGAATCCATTTCTTGCGGTGTAAGCGTTCTGTGCTCAAACACCTGCGTGAAGGCTTAGACAACAGAAAGGAAGCTATTTGAAGTCTGTCAGGGCAGCAGAAATCCCCAGGAAGACAGGAAGCAAGCAGTTAATAGATGACGATATGCTGTGAAGAGCAGCTCTACAGCCGAGCGTGACGTTCGGACGGCTCCCTCCCATGATTCCCGGGCTGCGTTTACACTCTTGCTCCGAGCAAAAGCTGGATCAATTTGCATAATTTGCTTATTGTGTGCATTCGGAGTCCTTTCACATACGCTCCTGCCTGCAGTTTGTGCTTTTGGACCGCAGCTTGGGTTAAGAACAAAAAAAGAGACAATCTCATTTAGTTTGGTGCTGTTTCAAAGAAAAAGAGCACAATATCTCTACCAAGCCATCAGAAACTCTGTCTTTTCTTTTCCTTCCTTCCTTCTGTTTTTCCTCCGTTCCTCCCTTCTTCCTCTTGTGGTCTGCGTGCGGGGAGTGAGGTAACCTTGATGCCCAGATCAGTGACGTCATTCAGGCTCCCTGGGGAGCATACACACTCTCTCTCTCTCTCTCTCAGAATCACACACACACACACACACTCAGCATTTGATGACATGCACACTGAGGTTGGCATAGCAAACGGAAAAGAAAATGTACATTCTCTTTTCATTTCACCCTGATAGTCTACATGCGCACTGCTTTTGAACATGACTTGAATATATTTCTTTCCTGCATGAGCAGCAAACCAAAAGAAAGAAACAGAAATCAAATAGGTGGCTCAGTGGTTAGCACTGTCGCCTGACATCAAGAAGGTTGCTGGTTTGAGTCCTGACTGGGCCAGTTGGCATTTCTGTGTGGAGTTTGCATGTTCTCCCCTTGTTGGTGTAGGTTTCCTCCGGGTGCTCCGGTTTACCCGACAGTCCAAACACATGCGCTACAGGTGAATTGGTTGAACTACATTGGCCATAGTGTACGAGTGTGAATGTGAGAGTGTATGGGTGCTTCCTAGTACTGGTTTGCAGCTGGAAGGGCATCTGCTGCTTAAAACATATGCTGGAGTAGTTGGCGGTTCATTCCGCTGTGGTGACCCCTGATAAATAAGGGACTAAGCTGAAAGAAAATGAATGAAGAAATCATACAGATTCTGATTATTAATTAAGATATGGGCCTCTCTTTATATGCGCTCTGAGAAATTTCTGTCATATTTCACACAGAAACGCCAACTGACCCAGCCGGGAGTCAAACCAGCAACCTTCTTGCTGTGAGGCCAAAGTGCTAACCACTGAGCCACCATGTCACCGTATTTGTTCCTTATTTAAAGTAGCCATTGTGCATATTTTCCATGTTTTTGTACGTTTGTTTTGGTTTTATGTATCTTCTCAGAGTCAAAACTCGACATACTGAATGCAACAGTAAGAATGATTAATAAATCCATATGAAACAGTCCCTTCAAAGTGACGATAATAATAATAATAATAATAATAAGAGAGAGAGAGAGAGATAAAGAGAGGAATGATAATATCAGAAGATAACAGCAGGTCATTTGTTACTCTAATGAGAACAGCCTCCTTTCAGTAATATGGTCTACATTTTGATTGAAATTCCTCACACGCCACAAGCCTCCAACATGTACTGATATTATTACTGATGCAAGCATATGAAATACCATATTTCCATATTTGCCAGTTGGTAGACATTAATGTTTGTGTTTTATCAGTTCATTTATTAGCACAGAATCAAACCGTAATCTTCATATTACTAATAATTTGCTACTGTTTAGGCATAAATTAACTTTAATCCACATTCCTCACTTTATTTATTATTATTATTATTATTATTATTATTATTATTATTATTATTATTGTTGTTGTTATCAATATTATTGTTGTTGTTATTATTATTATTATTATTATTATTATTATTATTATTATTATTATTATTATTATTATTATTATTATTATTATTATTATTCATTGTCTTTTCTGCTTAGTCCCTTTATTAATCCGGGTGAACCACCTATTAATATTATTGTTATTATTATTATTATTATTATTATTATTATTATTATTATTATTATTATTATTATTATCATTATTATTATTATTATTATTATTATTATTATTATTATTCATTGTCTTTTCTGCTTAGTCCCTTTATTAATCCGGGGTCGCCACAGCGGAATAAACCACCTATTATTATTATTGTTATTAATATTTTTATTATTATTATTATTATTATTATTATTATTATTATTATTATTATTATTATTATTATTATTATTATTATTATTCATTGTCTTTTCTGCTTAGTCCCTTTATTAATCCGGGGTCGCCACAGCGGAATAAACCACCTATTATTATTATTGTTATTAATATTTTTATTATTATTATTATTATTATTATTATTATTATTATTATTATTATTATTATTATTATTATTATTCATTGTCTTTTCTGCTTAGTCCCTTTATTAATCCGGGTGAACCACCTATTAATATTATTGTTATTATTATTATTATTATTATTATTATTATTATTATTATTATTATTATTATTATTATTATTATTATTATTATTATTATTCATTGTCTTTTCTGCTTAGTCCCTTTATTAATCCGGGGTCGCCACAGCGGAATAAACCACCTATTATTATTATTGTTATTAATATTTTTATTATTATTATTATTATTATTATTATTATTATTATTATTATTATTATTATTATTATTATTCATTGTCTTTTCTGCTTAGTCCCTTTATTAATCCGGGTGAACCACCTATTAATATTATTGTTATTATTATTATTATTATTATTATTATTATTATTATTATTATTATTATTATTATTATTATTATTCATTGTCTTTTCTGCTTAGTCCCTTTATTAATCCGGGTGAACCACCTATTAATATTATTGTTATTATTATTATTATTATTATTATTATTATTATTATTATTATTCATTGTCTTTTCTGCTTAGTCCCTTTATTAATCCGGGGTCGCCACAGCGGAATGAACCACCTATTATTATTATTGTTATTAATATTATTATTACTATTATTATTATTATTATTGTTATCATTATTGTTGTTGTTGTTGTTTTTATTATTATTGTTGTTGTTGTTGTTGTTGTTGTTGTTGTTGTTGTTGTTGTTGTTGTTATTATTATTATTATTATTATTATTATTATTATTATTATTATTATTATTATTCATTGTCTTTTCTGCTTAGTCCCTTTATTAATCCGGGGTCGCCACAGCGGACTGAAACACCTATTATTATTATTGTTATTAATATTATTATTACTATTATTATTATTATTGTTGTTATTATTATTATTATTATTAATATTATTATTATTATTATTAATTATATTATTCATCGTCTTTTCTGCTTAGTCCCTTTATTAATCCGGGGTCGCCACAGCGGAATGAACCACCTATTATTATTATTGTTATTAATATTTTTATTATTATTATTATTATTATTATTATTATTATTATTATTATTCATTGTCTTTTCTGCTTAGTCCCTTTATTAATCCGGGGTCTCCACAGCGGAATGAACCACCTATTATTATTATTGTTATTTTGCAGATTCAGACTTTTCCAAATGCATAACCAGAATCCAACAACTTTCTTTTTTTTTCACTTAACCTGTCACTTAACATTTCAAAAGCCACCTGTCTCCATTCAACGATAAAACACCCGCTCTTCACGATCTAATCAATTCCCTGTGAATAAATTCAAGTCACGACCCCAATTCTCCAATTCTGCACTTTCATTATACAACCAAAAATGGGCTGCGGATGACATTTCCCTTTGACTTTATTGTGGAAGACCAAATTTCATAAGGAGCAGCTATCAGCAGGTCTTCATACGTTGTGCTTATTGGTTTACAGCGGGAAGGGGGGCTCTTGTGAAGTGCGCTCAAGTGTCTAACTACATCAGGGCATGTTGGGCCGCCGGCGCAGGACAGAATGGCCTTTTGTACCACAACAGTGCGGCTCTCTGTCCCTGTACCCTTTAACCGGGCCACAATGGAAGCCCCCTCTAACGGTGCACAAGTGTTAGCACAGCCTGAATGAATGAGCGGCCAGAGGACTGTGGGAATTCGGGCGCTTCTGAATGGGAGTTACTGTGGAGCTTAATGTATGGAGGGAAAGAAAGGGTTGGGGTTTATTTTGATGGGATTTATTGGATTTGCTACCTTTTTTTGAAGATAACTGGTTTGCAAACAATTTATATGGGCTGAATTTAAACAAACTAAATTAAATTTAGTAATGTTCAACTTCATTTGTCGAATTAAATTCAGCCCATATAAACTGTATGCAACCAGTTAACTTAAAAAAATGTTGTAAATACAATGAATCCGATGTACAGTGTGTTGAAATAGCTTGATGTACTGTAAATGTGTGTTTTAAACTGCCGAAATCTGTTATTTTAATTTCATTTCCTCTTAGTTTTGTACTTTTCGTAGTTCCTGAATTCAGATTTTGTCTCTTATGCGCTTGTGTCATTTTGAACCCGATGGTATGGCTTACTTTCTTTCTTCGGTTGAACAAAAGTGGATCATATTCTGAAACCAGTGATTCACCAATACAGCAGAAATAAACATGATGTAGATGTGAATCCGCATGAGTCATTTTAAAAGATTTTAGGTGCTTTTATGCTGTTCATTTTTTCATTTTGGAGTGTGTTGCCATCTATTTGCATTGTATATCAGTAGAGCATAAGTATTCTGCTAAACAACCTATATGGAAATCTGATTATATATATATATATATATCCTCCGGGTGCTCCGGTTTCCCCCACAGTCCAAAGACATGTGGTACAGGTTAATTGGGTAGGCTAAATTGTCCGTAGTGTATGAGTGTGTGAATGAGTGTGTATGGATGTTTCCCAGAGATGGGTTGCAGCTAGAAGGGCATCCGCTGCATAAAACATGTGCTGGATGAGTTGGCGGTTCATTCCGCTGTGGCGACCCCAGATTAATAAAGGGACTAAGCCAAAAAGAAAATGAATGAATATATATATATATAAATATGTATGCATTATACAACAGTTCTGTCTGGTTCTTGAATCTGATTGGCTGATAGCTGTGCGGCATTCTGCAATAACAGCACTTGTCCAGCCTCTTAACCCTTCAACCTTGTATTTTACTCCGCCCACATACAGCAACAAGCAGAGGACACTACAGTTTGACAAATATTGCTGCTATTGGACAACATAATATACTTTTGAGGTTTTTTTCGAGAATGTAGTTGTTTAGATTGCAAATACGCAGTTTATTTATAAGGATAGTGCCTTATATATATATATATATATATATATATATATATATATATAGAGCACGATCATAGTTATAATTTCTGAGAGACAGCATGTTGGTGACCATTAGCCTGCCATACTGAGCTGACCAAAGACGGTTGATGTTGTGATGTCCACAAGATGGCTACATGACTGCGTAAAAAGCCCTTAGAAGATTAAAACAGCGTAATTTCTAACTACAGCTGATCAAATCATTATTAAACTCATAAGTGATATTCTAAGTAGATCTCTCTCTCTTTCTCTCTCTTTCTCTCTCTCTCTCTCTCTCTCTCTCTCTCTCTCTCTCTATATATATATATATATATATATATATATATATACATACATATAATTATTAGTCAAAGAAAACACAAGTAAACACATCATGCTGTTTTGAAATTAAGGTTTTTATTATTAAGGCAAAAAAAAACAAAAAAAAACACATAGCCCTGTGTTAAAAGCTCTTGTCCCTGAACCTAATAAATAATTGGGCCACCCTTAGCAGCAACAACTACAATTGAGTGTTTTTGATAACTTGCAATGAGTTTTGCTGTGCTGTGGATGAATTTTGGCCCACTCATCTCTAAAGAATTATTGTAATTCAGCCAGATATAGAGAGTTTTAGAGCACGACCCACCTTTTTAAGATCATTCCACAACATCTCAATTGGATTCAGATCGGGACTTTGACTAGGCCACTCCAAAGTTTTCATTTATTTATATTTTTTTACAGCCATTCTGGGGCCATTTTGGGCATCATCAAGATGTTTACACAAAACTGATACAAGCCTTAATGTTGTTTTTGCTCAGCAGTGGTTTTTGTTTTGAACTGTAGAACATGTCAGCAGGCCTGTGTCATGCTGAATGTACTTTCTTTGCATATTTGTCACACTTTAATGTTTCAGTTCATCAAACTATTTTAAGTATCAGTCAAAGATAGCACAGGTACACACATCATGCAGTTTTGAAATGAAGATTTTTATTATTGAGGGAAAACAAAATACAAATCTACATAGCCCTCTGTGAAAAAGTGTTTGCCCCTGAACCTAATAAATGGTTGGGCAACGCAATAATTATAAGTCTATTACCACACTGTAGAGGAAATTTGGCCCACTCATCTTTGCAGAATTATTGTAATTCAGCTACAGTTTTCGAGCATGACCTGCCTTTTTAAGCTCATGTCACAACATCTCTTTTAGATTCAGGTCAGGACCTTGACTAGGCCACTCCAAAGTCTCAATTTTGTTTTCTTCAGCCATTCTGGGGCCATTTTGCGGATCATCAATATGTTTTCTGGCAAATCTGAGATAAGCCTTCATGTTTTTTTTTGCTCAGCAGTGGTTTTCATTGTGAACTGTTGAACGGGTCACCAGACGGCCCACAGCATGCATCATGAACAATGTATTTTTTATTATAACTTGCTCTCACAAGTATAGCGCAAATATTAAGCTTCATCTTTGCGTCATTAAAATGTAGGGAATGAGATTAACAACACAGAAGTCTTTATAATTCTAAACTATTTCTATTCATCGAGGAGCACCATGGAGAGATGATAAATGAAACCTCTTGTGTGTGTGTGTGTGTGTGTGTACACTATACTACACATAGAAAACTATTTTGAATTCTATTCAGAGTTTTAAAGACGTGACGCGGTGCTGCACTTCTCGTTCGATGTGCCACAGGGTATAACATTTACACTGTGGTCCTCTTTTCAGGATGAAAAACAAACATAAAGTTGTAAAGCAAATAGCGTTCAGATAACAATGAATGAACCTGCCATCAGACAGTTTCCTCTCTTTATAATTCTGAATGCTGGCTGAGCTCTATGGTAGGGCTGCTAAGATTAGCTAATAAGCTACATGTTATTGTAGTTGATTTCTTTATTCAATTGATATAGCTATTCTGCATGTTCATTATCACAATGTACTCTCCCTACTCTCACGACTGGGGTTTTCAGAGTCGTGTTGTTTGCACACTCCTTCATCTGCCCTCGCCTCCCGCCCATCTGAAAGCTGCCTGTTTATGGCCACCACCAGAGAGACAGACAAGAGAAGGAAACGAGAAGGGGAAGGCAGCGTGTTTTTGATGTGTCTGTGGCGTGTGTGTTCAAGTACAGTGCCTGTTCTGGGTTGTGTGTGATGCGGCGTGTTGAACGAGGGATTGATTTATTGTTCTGTTTGCCTGCCGTCCGGGTGAAACAGACGCTGCGTGCTGACTTAAAGGAGAGATGGTGAGAAAATATGAGCGAGAAAAGCTGTATGCGTTTTACTACATGCTGATTGAATATGTGTATGGTGTTTTTTTATTTTGTGGGCACCGAACGGAAGTACAACTAGCTTGTTGTGTTGTGTTGTGTGAACGGCATCTTGATATTTGCATTTTTTATGCAAAACAGAGGCTATGTTTTGTGCAAATAGCATCTTACAATGCTACTGACAGATCCTATACTTGTTATATTGCAAAAAAAAAAGAAAATCTACATTAAAACAGACGTCAAGTTATACAGTAATGAAAAAATATTCAATGATAACTTGAAAATGTTCTATTTATGAGTTCAGTTTGTGCTTAAAACATGTTTTTGCTGTGACATTCCTTCTAAAACTTCCTCCTTTTTGCATACAATGGTAACTGGTCAAAATAACAGAAGAGATGTGATGATTTATGCATGCTATTCATTTGTATACAACACAATACCAGTAGTTTAAACTATAGCTATCATTTTCTGTGGGGAAAATGCTCCCGATAACAATATTTTTATTTTAAATCTGGAAGAAATGTTATAAAAATAAAGACAAAAAAGTTAATGAAATAAAATAATTGACCACATTTGGATTGTGTCAGGGATATCAATAATCTCTGCTCTCTGACACACACATTGACATGGCAT
>NC_079449.1:46696700-46774200 GCF_903798145.1 Danio aesculapii | reverse complement strand
TTTTTTCGTGCGTAAGTGTGTTTTGTTTGTGTAATCCACACCCTGCGAGGAATTCCACTTCCTCAAATGATCAGGCAAGGTCACTTAAGCCCTGACATTTGCTATTAAGATTTTACAGATAGTCTCTCTCTCTCTGTGTGTGCGCGTGTGTGTGTGTGTGTCTGTGTGTGTGTCTGTGTGTCTGTGTGTGTGTGTTCGCCCCTCGAAGCCTCGATTAAACTGGAAAATGCTCTCACTTTTTCTGAAAAACAACAGCTAATGGTACAATGTTTTAGTTGTTGTTGTTGAACTGGGCCACTGGTGAATTGTCTTTTCATGTTTTAAGCATAGACCTCACTAGATTTGTTCAATTTATGCTTGAAAATTGACAAATAAATATATAAAGATGTGAAAAAATCATTTTGTAAAAATAATTAAAAACAAGCACACACAAAGATTTTTGTTGCCTGTTCAAACTCTTCATTTAAAATGAGCCGAAACAATGCAGTTTTATAGATTTTTGTGGGACAACTCAATTGTTATATGTTCAATCCACTTAAATTTGTGAAGTTACTTAATCGATTTGGGTTGGGACAACATGAATGGTGTGAAACCCTGCATATTTTTAACAGTGCAAGTTATTTAGATAACATAAAAGTAAAATAATAATAATGTAACAACAAAAGTATTATTATTATTATTAATGATAATAATAATAATAAGGTGACGTGAAGGTCGCTGGTTCGAGCCTCGGCTGGGTCAGTTTGCGTTCCTGTGTGGAGTTTGCATCTTCATATCATGATAATGATAATAACATATTTATATTTAACATTTTTATTTTCATTCATTCATTCATTCATTCATTCATTCATTTTCCTTTCGGCTTAGTCCCTTTATTAATCAATAAATATATCCAGCACATGTTTTACTGTACATAGCGGATGCCCTTCTAGCTGCAACCCATCAATGGGAAACACATTTAAATTTTATAATTATTTTTTCATTACAGTGTCAATGTAATGTAAAAGAAACAACAACAACAATAATAATAATAATAATAATAATAATAAAATAATAATAAGAGTAACAATAATGGTAACAATAATGGTAACAATAATAATAATAATAATAATAATAATAATAATAATTATAATAATGATAATAAAAAAAATAATAATAATAATGATATTAACATTTTATATTTAACAGTTTTATTTTTTGTTATTTATTACAGTGTCAATGTAATGTAAAAAGTAGCAGTAATAATAATGCAATAATAATAATAATAATAATAATAATAATAATAATAGTAATAATATAAATATTAATAATACATATTATCATTATTTTTTTAAAAACAACAACAACAACAATAATAGTAATCTAACAATAAAAATATAATAGTAATAATATATTTTATTGTTAGAGGGTTATTGTTAGATTATTATTATATTATTATTATTATTATTATTATTATAACATTATTATTGTAACAGCAACAATCATCTAACAATAAACATATTGTTATTATTATTATTATATCTTATAATTCTAACAATAATAATAAAAAATAATAAATAAATAATAATAAAAAATAAATAATAATAATAATAATAATAATAATAATAATAATAATAATAATAATAATAATAATAATAATAATTTATTACTCCATTAATACAGGATTTAATAAGATTTGTGTGATGTTTATTAATGAAATATTACAATAATTTGTATTCGTTTTCATTAATATTATCATTATTATTATTATTTCAAAGATATATTCCAAAGCGGCAACTTTATTCAATTCAGAAAGGTCGACACAAAACCTGACTGTCGGATGAAGAGCCATGTGCTCGAAACGTTACACGATTTGTCTCATCCTTTTTAAATTTCCAGAGGCCCTCAGACTATGCAGAGTCACTGATTCGATCCAAGACCAACGACGAGATGATCCCAAGGTTTCCATATCCTGGACCTGGCCGTATCCTGAGCAGCTACTGTGGAGGAGTGGAGAACATGAGACTGATTCCTGTGACGCTCCAGAGACAGACGAGTCTTCGCTGAGGCCAGCTTCCAGCCTCCGCCACTGAGACTGCAGCTCTGCACAAGACGTTTGGCCAGCGGAGAAATTAAAATGGTCGTGCCCAACTGAGCCTGGTTTCTCTCAAGGTTTTTTTTTCTTCACTTTCACCATTAGTGAAGTTTTTTCCCTCTCTGCTGTCGCCGCTGGCTTGCATGGTTCGGGATCTATAGAGCTGCGCATCGTTGGATTTGCTCTTCAGTGTTTGGACTCTCAGTAGTGATTATTAAACCACACTGAACTGAGCTAAACTGAACTGAACTTAAACACTAAACTGAACTACACTGTTCCTATTTACTGTGACCTTTTATGTGAAGCTTGCATCCATAAAACAGTAGCCCAATCGAGCAGATTTACAAACAAGCGCAGCAAAATGAATCAGATTTTTAATAACTATTTATTTAAACCACTAGTAAACTTTCCTCTCCAAAATTATGCAGTGCAGTATCTGTGGCCGTCACTCATCTGTGAATGCGTTCACATTTTAGCGAGTCAGACAATGCGGATTGTGTGTGTAATTATGTCCGCGCAAGTGATTATTTGTTCTTGGACCTCACCCATGTCTGCCGGCGACACCATGTCTAAGCACCTTCATTTGGGGCCTGCAGGCTGATGACGATCTGTCCACCCTTTCTCTGCACTCGTCTCCAGTCTTCATGTGTTGAGTAATGTTCAAGCTCTTCAACACAGCCTTTGTTACCTCATCTTTCCTGTAGATGGTCTCTGAGGGGCCGAAAACATAGTGTGTGGCCTTTTAGTCTCTTAAAGGAACACACCTTATTTTTTTGCTCCCCTTAGCTTCCCTAAGAGTTAATCAGCTGAGTTTTATCAGATTTGAATCCATTCAGTCTGGTACTTTTAGCTTAGCTTAGCATAGATCATTAAATCGGATTAGACCATTAGCATCTCTCTTAAACAGGTCAAAAAAAGACGTCTTTTTTTCAATTTAAAGCTTGACTCTTTTGTAGAAACTTTGTGTATTAAGACAGAAAATGAAAAGTTGCCATTTTCTAGGTCGAAATGGCTAGGAACTATACTCATATTCCTGCAAACTCAGAATGCAAAGATAGTTCCTAGTCATATCAGCTTAGAAAATATCAACTTTAAATTTTGCGTCAGCCTTAGTACACTGCAGAAGAGCCAAGCTTTAAAAAAAAAAAAGATCAAAACTAATTTTTTTAAATTTTGAGCGACATGCTAATGGTCTAATCCGATTCAATGATTTATGCTAAGCTAAGCTAAAAAACTCCCGTCAGATCTAGAGATGAGCTGAATGAATTCCAAACTGGTTTTAACTGTAGGAGCTTGTAAAGTGAGCCCCAAAAAAAGAGTAGTGTTCTTTAATAAGCCTTCAGAGAGCATGTGTGTGTGTGTGTGTTTTGTAAAGCCGGCACTCTCTGCCTTCAAGGTGGCTTTGGGCTGGTTGGGTGGGTTTTCTCGGGCCAGGGGTGCGAGGGTATTTCTAGCTCTCGGGGCAGAGGTTGGACTATGCCAGCCTTCCCCCACCGAGCCGTTTCCTTTCAAAAACACTCGTCAGGAAACCACTTCAAACAATCACATTCCGTGCAGAGAAAGGTCCGCACCACTCCTGGAACTTGGGAAAACCTCTCCCTTCCCCTCGCAAGGCGACTCTTTTTCTCCAGCTCGCTCTCATGAGTGAATCTCCATCTCGCCAGATGTTCACATGCACACATGCGCAGTCGTGTGCTCTAATAAACAGTGGTACTTAAAAATCATACACAAGGAAAAGTACTTCAAATGTAGTGCAAGTAGAGTAAATATGTCTTATCTAAACTACTTAAAGCATGAGTGAAAAGTAGCCCTCCTAAAAGTAGTCCTTGAGTAGTGAGTCGTATTATGCTGTGGAAATGATTCCCAGTAGCTATGTTTCCATTCCATTCCATTGCAACATTCAATCCTATCTCATGCCAATTTGTAACGTCTGATTTAGTGGCTAGTTTGTCATTGTACGATCTCATTTGTGTATTTTAGTAGGATTTGCTTGGGTTTGGGGGTGGCGTTTTGCGTCATTTGTACGAATAAGCCACTTTAATTCCTGTAAGTTAGGCAATGATATAAAAAAACACACATATTGTAATGTGAAGTGGACGCTGAAAACAGTTAGTGCGGATCCAAATGCAGGTTTATTGAGAATGGTCAGGCAAGCAATGGTCAACACAGGGGCAAACAGATGTGCACAGGAAATCCAGAGCCGTAGTCAAATAACAGGCAGATGGTCAGTACAGGCAGGCAGCAGGCAACGTATACAAACAAACAAGGCGAGAGTCACAAACACGGCAAGGAAAACTTACTCGACACACTCGACTAAATGTAAACCAGTGGTCGGCAAGTAAGTTTGGCAAGGCTAAGTAAAAAAAAACAAATAAATAAATGCATGAACTGCTCATTTATTCAGTTGTTTCAGTTTATTTTACGTAATTTTTTCTGATGTTTTTTCATTTAAAAAGGATAATAAATACAATTTCATGAAGTAATGCTGTATTGTCATGGTCACCAGTGATCTAACAACCAGAGATAGCTGGTATACACTCACATTCACATGAACTATAAATCCGCCATGTTATGGACTACATAACAGTCATGCAACACACACACACACCTGCTCCAAGTCACCAGTGATTACAAACACTTACACAGCTGAAGCTACTCATGAACTGATTACTTGACCTATAAGTACAGCTCAAACACACACAATGTGAGTCTTGTAAGCTGTATAGTGAACATTATAACGTGTTTCCCCTTGTTTTGTTTTGTTTGATGCCTGTCTTCTGCCTACCATTTGACTGCTTTCTTGCTATTGCGACTACAACTCTGGATTGCCCTTATACATCTGTTTGTTTCTGTTTTGACCACTGCTTGTTTGACCATATTTTAAATGTGTGTGCTTCACCGTTACATGTATAATAAGTTCATTTGTTTTAAAATAAATTATTTGTCTTAAATTGGTTTTAATGAAAAAAAAAAGCAAATATATAGCAGAACTGGTCATTCTGTCCACAATAAAAGAAGAACAGTAAGAAAAAAAGGTTGTATTTAAGAAAAAATATAGGTAACACTTTATTTTGATGGTCCATTTGAGTGTTAGTAGACTGTCTGCTTAATATCTGTTGATACTCCTGCTAAACACATGTCAACTAACACTAACCGTAACCCCAACCTAACAGTCTACTTATAATCTAATGAGAATTAGTTGGCATGTAGATGCAATGTAACTTAAATTCAACAAACAGATCATCAAAATAAAGAGTGACCAAAATATATGATATAATTATTAAATACATATATAATTACTTCTTTGAGTTAGGCAATGATATAAAAAACACATAGACACTATTAACAGATGGACTCAATATAAACTCAATAGATTTTAATATCATTGCTTAACTTACAACTGACAAAACGTAACATAGATACATTTCCTAGTGAGAATGGGCTGGAATACTGCATAAAAATACCGTATGGAAATGCCAAGATGCGCATAAATTTTGAGAAACGTGGCTAAAGTGATGAACTTTTAATCCAATTAGAAATAAAACTGGGCATAAACTACGATGGAAACATTTTTAACGAAAACATTTCAGCATACGCATTAAAAAAGTCACTGATCATGTGATGGCCACAAAAATGGACATCATTAATGGACAAACCAGCAGACTATCCATGTAGTAAAACATCTGAAATGTTTTGGTCATTATAAAAATCCTTGGCCAAAGTCTGTGGTCAGTGTGGTTCAGTACTGTTATCTCCAGAACTGGCATTTGGCTTGGTGAGTAAATATGAAGCAACTTAATTTCTTTAGATTTACATGTACACCTGCTGTCTTCTTCCCTGACTGATAGCATCTGTTCACAGCTAATAGCCAATCAGTGCAATAATATATGCAGCACCCCCTCCCACACCTCTCAGCCCTAATAAATCTGGTTAGTTTTACATATTTTAAGGAACAATTGTGAATTGCTCTGATATTTACTTATTTGTTGTGCTGGAAAAATATACAACTAAAAACCTGTCTCTTTTACATCCCCGTCCTACCCAATACCCAAACAAACCTGTCAACCCTTCCGTTTTTTTCCCGGGATTCTCCCGTATTTTACAGTTATATCCTGCTGTCATCCTGTAAAGAAGGTATTTTCCCGTATTTTTTATCTTTCTGTGAAGAGCCGATCCTCCCTGTATGCAACCCATACCCGCCAAACCACCAGGGGTCGCCCGTGCTCTTAAATGTGAATCTGTTCTGTGCTTTCATTTCATTTTGGCATGAAAACACTTTGGAATAAACATAAAAACAGTGCGATTCATTTCCTTTTCATTACAGGCGCTGTTGCCCCTATGCAATCCTCAAAACATTCAGTTCATGTAACGCTGCATGACTGTCAGCTGATGCGCTCCATAATGATAAATAAATCACCATCACTGTTTCCCAAGCTGATTCTATACGCACGCCATTTGATGTGGAGCTCAAGTGGACACTGGGTTTTGGGTGCGTGTTTGAACAGACATATACACGTCATCATCATCATAATAATAATAATAATGGCGGGTCATTCCGCTGTGGTGACCCCAGATTAATAAAGGGACTAAGCTTAAAAGAAAATGAATGAATGAATGAATAATAATAACAACATCTAGACATGTCGATCTTGTTGGGTTTTCTTTTAAACACAACAAATTTTGTGTCAAATGAGCATAAACAGTTAGGAAAGCAGTAATGCTTACATTATAGATCTGTGCATTTTTAAAGTGACACTGTTATTTAATGTATACAGAATGTTCAAATTATACAGTGAAGAAAAGATGAATGAGATTTGATAACTTGATTCAATTTCTTTATAATAGCTAATCATTTTAATGAGCTGAAATGTTTGCTAACGTTAGCTTTTTCTAACGTTTACTAATTATTCCAACCCAGGCTCATTCTGAGAACGTAGTCCCGTGGACGTTTCTGGAGACCGCGAAATACGTCCCGGGAGGTACGTATTTTTGCAGTTTTTGTTTTCGCGAATCCGCGAGAGGCCGCTGTGCGCGCTTTCTCCCGCGCCATCCTCGCGTAAACCCGCTAGAGGCCGCTGTCGAACGACCTTCTGCCTGCCTGGATGACAGAATGATTGACCGTGCGACCGGCCAATCGGCTGACCCACCCTCCTCCGTCCCTAAACCAAACCAACGACGATCCACAAAAGCCGTCCAGAAAAAGAAAAGCCCTCGTCTGATTTTTACCACGTTTTCGGATTTTTACCACATTCTCACCCTGTGACGAACTTGTTCGCTTCATTTTTTTGGATTTTGTTTTTGTTTTCTTACCTGATTTCTGGAACCGCTCTTCCCCGGACTCGAACCCGGTCGTCGTCGGGGTCAGCCCCTTTCTGCGCCTCAAGTCCGCCAAAGTACACGAAGAGCTAACCGGACAAACTGGTTGCAGCGGGAAAGCCCTCCACACGGAGGCGAGCGGCCGGACGTACCCCCGGCTATGTATTTCGTAGTCACCAGAAACGTCCACGGGACTACGTTTTCAGAATGAGCCTGGGTTAAATTATTCACATTACAAGTACATTAATTATTTACCCTTGTAAACAATAATAAAAACATATTACTGACCATTTCAGCAGTTTATTTACAATGAAACAGCTCCATTTGAACATATTTAGCATTTAGTACTAGCATTTAGCATTTTTATTTTCACATCCAAATGTTGACAGGTATGTACCCAAACCTAAACCCAACTAAGCCTGATTATAAATAGGCAGCTAAAATTAGTTTATAGACCTAAAAGTCTTACACGGAAATTCTTTGTTATATAACAACTTAATTGTTATGCTCAATTAATAAATATGCAAAAACTAATAAGCTAACTTAATTCCTTCATGTTGTTCCAACACTATTCGATTGTGCAGAGCCCAGCATTTCTTCTAGTGTGCTTAATGGTTTGTTTATAGTGTGAATTATACAGTCAAATACAGTGTGACCATAATTACTCTTATCATTTTTGATTTATCAGCCTGCTGCCTTGATATATTTCCAATTTCAGCCTTTGCATTTTCCTCCCAGACACTTATTTTAGCATTACCCGTTCATATTATGGAGATATCTTGCGTTTGGAATTCTAAGCAGCTTTAACGTCAGACTGAAATATTCAAGGATGTGCAAAAATAAACCTCAGCCTGCTCTTTCCTAACATGAGGATCACACTCTTTGCTCTCTGTTTATATAATACCTCATGTTCACCTTTTAAAAGTCTCACAGCTGATGTAGAGAGACCTTTGCTTTTCTTCCATTGCGTCACGGCTTTAACGCTGTCCTTCATAAATAACAATTACAGCCTTCTAGGTTCTCTATTATTACCTACAGATTGCTGTTTATTGTTTGTGCGTCATTGTGTTTCCCTGTCGAGGTGCACAAATGCTAGTGACCCCACATGACCTCACAGCTGTTGGTGCTTAAGGCTTCTGATTGGCTGATTCCTTTATTCAATCAAACAGGCTGCGAAAGGATGCAGGACATATTGATTTAATTAGTGATAGTTGGCTTGATGGAGGCCTTGTTGCCATGGTGACCGTGGGTTGGGCAGTGAGATCTGCAGCAGCAGAGAGAGTATGATGGCCTTTAAATCCACACACATACATAGACGCACACACACTTGTACTACTATCTTTATGGGGACTTCCCTCAGACGTAATTATGTTTATACTTTATATACTGTATATTTTATCCTCCTACCCCAACCATACTCCTAAACCTAACCCTCACATGAATACATTTTAAAAATACTTGTGTGTGATTTATGAGCCATTTTCATTATAGGGACCAAAATAAAAATGTCCCCACAAGGTCAAAGTTCCAACATAGGCTCATTCTGAAAACATAGCCCTATGTACATTTCTGGAGATCGCAAATTATGTAGGCAGAGAAATGAATGGCTGCATTTAGTCTTTTAAACGAATGTTACGGGGCGGTATGACGTCAATCCTTTTCGTGCTTATCAGTTGATCAGTTTTTCCGCCGTCAAAGCAAACTTTTATTTTGTATGCCATTAATTGCAAGCAATAGAAATTATTTACAAGTAATTAAAAATTAGCCACGATTAATCGAAATTAGTCATGATCAATCTAAATTAGTTGTGATTGATCGAAATTATCCACAACCAGTCAAAATCAGGCATGACCAATCGAAATTAGTCACGGCTAATCAAAATTAGCAATGATTAATCAAATTCAGCCGCATTCAATCGTAATTATGTATGATCAATCAAACTTAACCACGATTATTCGAAAATTAGCGACAGTAAATTGAATTTAGTCATGATTATTCGAAAATTTGTCACGATCAGTTGAAATTAGCCATGATCAATCAAAATTTGCTGTGATTAATCCAAACTAGTCACGATCAATCACAATCTTCACACAAACAAAGAATCACCACCAATCTTAATTAGCCACAGTTACTCAAAATTAGTATTGATTATTTAAAATTAGCCATGACAAACTGAAATTAGTTGTAATTAATGGAAATTTGTCATGAAAAAAAGCATCATCGATTAATCGAAATGATCGGTTGAAAATTTGCCATAATTATGATGAATTGAAATTAGCAGTGATTAATCTAAATCAGCCATTGCTATCGGTTATTGTTTACGGTTAATCGAGAATTAGTCACAATTAATCGAAACTATTCATATTTAATCAAAATTAGCCACAACAAATGGAAATCAGCCACAATTAATTGAAATTAGCCACGATCAATTAGAATTAGAAGTGATTCATCAAAATTAGACATGGACAATCAGAATTAGCCACAAACAATTGGAATTAGCCATGATTAATCAAAATTAGTAGTGATGAATCGTAATTAGACATGGACACTCAAAATTAGCCACGATCAATCAGAATTGGCCATGATTAATCCATATCAGTCACATTGATTGAAATCAGCCACGATTAATCAGATTCACTCATGGCTAATCGAAATTAGTCCTGATTAATCGAAACTAGCTATGTTTAATCAAAATTAGCCACAACCAATTGAAATCAACCACAATTAACTGAAATTAGCCACGATCTCTCAGAATTAGCCGTGATTAATCAAAATTAGACAAGGACGATCAAAATTAGCCAAAAACAATTAATCGAAATTAGCAGGGATGAATCGTAATTAGATATGAACAATTAAAATTAGCCACAATCAATCAGAATTAGCCACCATTAATCAAAATCAGCTGTGATTAATTAAAATTAGCTGTGATTAAACGTAATTAGACATGGGCAATCAAAATTAGCCACGATCAATCGGATTTAGCTGTTATGGAAATTAGCTGTGATTAATTGTAATTAGACATGGGCAATCAAAATTAGCCGCGATTAATTGGAATTAGCCATGATTAATCCAAATTAGTCGTGAAGAATCGTAATTAGACACGGACACTCAAAATTAGCCACGATCAATCGGATTTAGCTGTGATCGAAATTAGCCGCGATAAATTGAAATTAGACGCGGACTCTCAAAATTTGCCACGATCAATCGGAATTAGCCATGATTAATTGAAATTAGCCGTGATGAATCGAAATTAGACAAGGACACTCAAAATTAGCAGCGATTAATCGAAATACGTCGTGATGAATTATATTAATAATTTTCCAGCACTAAATACAAATATAGACAGTCAGCAATGGAGGTCCACATTATTAGATGATATGAAAATGGAAAAACCAAAGATTAATATCGGCCAGATTTAAACGTTTGATTGTCAAAACATAGCGAATAAACCCTCATAATTAGGATATTCTGTGCATGCAAGTCAGCTTAATTGGAATAAAAGCTATTAACAGTAACAATGAGTTTTGCTTACCCCATTGGATGATTATTTGACTTATATTAAGGAAAAACTCATTTAATATTGACTTAATATTTCTGAAAACAAAACAACATTTGGTACTTATCTAGAAAATGCTTCTTGATTTAAGAGTTTCATGACATTTGGACTAGAAACAAGACCAAAACTAAAAGAAAGAAGCCTTTTTTTTGCAGTTTAGCATCCCACATTATCCCAGACATTGAGTGGTTGAAGCCACAGCAGCTACCGTTTACTGTAACTTCACTGACATTTTTACAACTTCCCCATATGCGTGCGTTTCGCTCTTACCCACCATGTAGGAGTCTCCTTTTCGGAAGTGAGGTTTATCTGTTCCTCTCTCCCAGTAACTTTCCCTCTCCCACGGTAGCGACCTGCCCTTTCTGGGTCATGTTAACAAAACATTGGCTTTCCTCCCCCCAGTTCTCCAGTAGATGGTTTATTCCAGTCATTCCACAGCACTGGCACCAGTTCACTTCTGCTTTTGGATTGCTGGTGTCTGACTGTGTTTGTTGATCGGTAAGTCTCCTGCCAGGGGTTTATCTATCTGGGCTTCTGTGAGCGCTGCTGGATATTTTTGCTTGTCGAGAGAAATCTTTGGAGATTTTTATGTAAGGCTGTGTTCAGAATAGGATGTATACTGTGTAAAATTGCACACTGTAAACTGAGCACTGCCAAAAATTGATTGTTTCTAGTCCTTAAATCAAGAAACGTTTTGTAGAAAACAAACTATTGTTTAGTTTTAGAAATAATAATGCCAAAATTAAGAGTCTTTCCTTAAAAAATAAGTAAAACAATCTCGTTTTGTTATTCAATGTGCTTATTTTTAAAGGATAATCTCCAGTAATTTTGGCATTATTATTTCTAAAACATTCCTGTTTTACAGAAAATCTAAATAAAAAAACGATATTGTTTTGGTTTCAGAAATAATAAGCCAAATTTAAGTGTAATTTTGACTTAATATTTATAAAAACAAAACAATATCTAGTACTTGTCTAGAAAATGCTCCTTGATTCAAGAGTTTTTAGATATTTAGACTAAAACTGTAGGTTAGAAAAACATTTTTTTTAGTTTTGTGCGTGCTAGCACTAAATATTTTGTCTTTTTGTATTATTATTATTAGTGGTAGCACTTTACTTGAAGGGGTGTGCAACACATGTTATGAATGTGAACATGAGTTTATGCATGTTTATGACAACTGTTATTAAGCGTCATTTGCTCTGTTGTTGACATTTTAAATGCAAAGACTTGACATAGACAAATACATCGTAACTTGACATTACCAAGGCAAAAAAAATTGTCATAAATCCGTCATAAACATGATTGTCATGAAGCCAAATGTGTGATGAATTTTATAACAGCCTCATTGTTTCATTTATTTTTTACACCTCAACTATAGTGGTACAAGCTGAATTTATCATTTAAATGTCATGAAATATTAATGACGCTGATAAAAAATGATTTGACATCAAGACTCAAAGTTTTAATGACAGTCTTATGAACACCCCTTCAAATATTAGCTTTTTTTGTTTCTCAAATTACAACTAGAAACAGAGTCAAATAAAATACATTTCGTCAGCACCAATATCCTAGTGGTACTGTGCACCGAGATATGGCACCGACGTGCTTGCGGTGACCCGAGTTCGATTCCTGGCTCAGGGTCCTTTGTCGATCCTTCGCCTCTCTCTGTTCCCAATGCTTTCCTGTCTGAAATCTCTACTGTCCTGTCATAATAAAGGTGAAAAAACTCTAAAAAATAAATATATAAAAAAATAAAATACATTTCCAGTCCAAAATTAGTCAATAAACCTAATATTAGGTTTGGTCTACAAATTCTCAGTTTGGTTTTGGCCCATTCAGTTTGGTTGGTTGTTGTGGTAACTCTTATTGAACAATTGAAAAAAATTGGCACAATTGTGTGCAAGATGAACTTATGGCAAAAATACTTTCTGGGGACAAGACGTATATCAGTTCACTTTGATAGGCTTTGTTTGTTTACACTCTTGTTTTTGGAAAGTCATTTGCTAGTTTTTGGTGACATCATGTGTCAAAACGTCAAAAATTCGAATGGATTTGATGTCAATTGACATGCACAGTCCTGTAATCAATTGTTGACGTGTTTTTTTTATAGATTATTGATACCAATGTTAGATGTCAGTTTGATGTCGATTTGACTTCAAGCAAATCATTTTAGAGCAAGTCATTTCACTTGGCAGCCATCTTTGAATGCTCTGGCATTCTGTTTGAACAGGGAAACATCTTATTCTGCAAAATTGCCTGCTCCGGTTTCCTTGACAAGTCCAAAGACATGTGGTATAGGTGAATGGGGTAAGCTAAGATGTCTGTGTGTGAATGAGGATGTTTCCCAGTGATGGGTTGCAGCTGGAAGGGCTTCCGCTGCGTAAAACAGATGCTGGATAAGTTGGCGGTTCAATCCGCTGTGGCGACCCCAGATTAATAAAGGGACTAAGCCAAATAGAAAATGAACGAATGAATAAAAAAAACACATCAAAATCGATTTTTATTGTTTATTATTATATGTAGTTTTGACATCTAGGTAGACATTAAATCCATTCGCATTTTTGATGCATTTTGGATGTTTTGATGCTTGATATCACTAAAAACTAGCAAATGACTTCCATAAACAAGGCCCCAACTAATTGGTCCCATTTTAGGTTAGGGCTGAAGCACATCCAGGAGGTTGTTATTGCAGAATCAAGCTCAACATGTAGCTTGTGTAAGATTGAAAGGCTTTATTCTGTTAAAACAACCACCTGGATGTACTTTATCCCACTTATCACATGGCTACTTGCTACAAAATAAAAATAAATTAGACAAAAATATTGAACTGTGATAGTTTAATTAAAGGAAATAGTTTGATTAATACTTTAATTAAAGGCAAAGCTGACAGAAATGAGAATGGCTAAATGGAGTATACACTAGCCTAGCTAATATTCAGTCACAAAATGGCGCCAGACAGTCCAAAATAGTGGTGTGATCTCTCAAGGAAGCATAACTATTTTACGTTTTGTCAGTTTAGTGGGTAATTTGCATGAATTCTTACGAGTTCAGAACGATTTTTAAAAGGAGAAGTGCTCTATTGGATTGAGCTCTGGTGACTGTGGAGGCCATTTGAGTACAGTGAACTCATTGTCATGTTCAAGAAACCTCTGAGATGATTCGTGTTTTATGACATGGCGCCTTATCCTGCTGGAAGTAGCCATCAGAAGATGGAGACACTGTGGTCATAAAGGGATGGACATAGTCAGCAACAATACTCAGGTAGGCTGTGGCGTTGACACAATGCTCAATGGGTACTAATGGACACAAAGTGTGCAAAGAAAATATCCCCCACACCATTACACCACCACCACCAGCCTGAACTGTTGATACAAGGCAGGATGGATCCATGCTTTCATGTTGTTGATGCCAAATTCTGACCCGACCATCCGAATGTGGCAGCAGAAATGGAGACTCATCAGACCAGGCAACGTTTCTCCAATCTCCTATTGTCCAATTTTGCTGAGCCTGTGCAAATAGTAGCCTCAGTTTCCTGTTCTTAGCTGACAGGAGTGACACCCGGTGTGGTCTTCTGCTGCTGTAGCCCATCTGCCTCAAGGTTGGACGTGTTGTGTGTTCAGAGATGCTCTTCTGCAGACCTCGGTTGTAACGAGTGCTTATTTGAGTTACTGTTGCCTTTCTATCAGCTGGAACCAGTCTGGCCATTCTCCTCTGACCTCTGGCATCAACAAGGCATTTGCGCCCACAGAACTGCCGCTCACTGGATATTTCCTCTTTGTCGGACCATTCTCTGTAAACCCTAGAGATGCTTGCGTGTGAAAATCCCAGTAGATCAGGAGTTTCTGAAATACTCAGACCAGCCCGTCTGGCACCAACAACCATGCCACGTTCAAAGTCTCTTAAATCTCCTTTCTTCCCCATTCTGATGCTCGATTTGAAGTGCCTAAATGCATTGAGTTGCTGCCATGTGATTGGCTGATTAGAAATTTGCGTTAACAAGCAGTTGGACAGGTGTACCTAATAAAGTGGCCAGTCAGTGTAATTGTAAATGTGAATGCATTCACTGGAGGAAAACCAAATTTGGGCATATGAATCACATTTTTCAGTATGACCCAATTACTTGTTTGTTTAAACTACTTATTGAAAATGAGCTGAAACAACACAATTCTTGAGGTTTTTTTGTGACAACTGAATTGTTTTATGTTCAATCCACTTAAATTGATCAAAACTATTAAGTTGACTTTATTCCTTCATGTTGTCTCAGCACAAATCGATTGTGTGAAACCCAGCATTTTTTACAGTGTGAACCCTACAGTATGTGCAGTACGTGTGGATGCTGCACTTTGCACATCACCGTCAGTGTTGTGATCTGAGTGTGGAATGTGAAGGATTTTCTGCGCTGACTAAAAAAACAATCTTCAACATTAATAGCTGTCATTTTTTTATGAAAGCTGAAAGCATAAAAGCAGAACACGCTGTTAGCTGTCATCCATTTAATTGTGCAGCAATTAACTAACATGAAAGAACGCAGCCGCCGCTGCCTTGATCTGCATCTCGCTCTCAGCGATGTTGTGCAAATGGTTTGTTGGTGGCTCATGCTGGGTGAAATCTCACATCCAAATATCATTTATTACTTTTGTCTTATGGAAATGGAAGATTGAGTGCAGTACTTTGTTTGTTTTATGGCTGTATATTCAGTACTGTACAAAGAATTCCTACTTACAGAAAGTATACACAATATCATTCATTCATGCATTCATTTTACTTCAGCTTAGTTTCTTTAATCATCAGCGGTCGCCACAGTGGAATGAACCGCCAACTTATCCAGCATATGTTTTACGCAGCGGATGCCCTTCCAGGTGCAACCCAGTACTGGGAAACACCCATACACACTCATTCACACATTTATACACTACAGCCAGTTTAGTTTATTCAATTCACCTATATAGCATGTCTTTGGACTGTGGGGGAAACCGGAGGAAACCCACACGAACACCAGGAGAACATGCAAACTCCACACAGAAATGCCAACTGACCCAGCCGGGGCTCAAACCAGTGACCTGTGCTAACTACTGAGCCACTGTGCCGCCGTATGCATGATATGAGCAGCAGAAAAAGTGTCTTTTGGTTCACAAAACTGTTCTTGGAGCTTCGTATGAGTACAGTCAAGCCACTGAAGTCCAGTGGAACATTTAGACAATGTTTTTAGTTTGCTTTTTTGGACTTTTAATGTTTTTTTCCTTATATGGAACATGAGAGAGCTCTCTGATTTCTTCTTAAATATCTAAAGTTGTGTTCTGAAGATGTACGAAGGTCTCATATATTGAAATGACATAGCATCCTGCTAAAAAAATCTGATATTTTCCCTATTTAATGCTTGAATCTTTTTTTTAATTAAGATGCTAATGGTCTAATCCGATTCAATAATTTATGCTAAGCTAAGCTAATCAGCTGAATGTTAAACTCAACTATTTTACTCTAGGTGACTTGTAAAATGAGTCTTTTCCAAAAAAGGTGGAGTGTTCCTTTAAAGTCAGGTCCTCACTAAAATATAACAAAGGTCAGCTAACTTAAAGGGAAACTAACATAAAGAGTTCTGATCATTTTAAGCTTGACTCTCTTTGTTTACTTTTTTCAGTGAGATGCTAATGGTCTAATTCGATTCAATGATTTATGCTAAGCTAATCAGCTGAATGGATTTAAGAATGGTGAAACTCAACTGTTTTACTCTAGGCGACTTGTAAAATGAGTCTGTTTAAAGAAAAGTGGAGTGTTCCTTTAAAGTCAGGTCCTCACCAAAATATAACACAGAGGAGAGCTGACATAAAGAGTTCTGACAATTGTCCTATTTAAAGCTTGACTCTTTTTTAAGTGAGATGCTAATGGTCTAATCCGATTTAATGATTTATGCTAAGCTAATCAGCTGAATGGATTCAAAAAGTGGTTAAACGTTTTTCTCTAAACAGTTTTCTCTATAGGTGACTTGTAAACTTCTACTTCCAAAAAATAGGGGAGTGTTCCTTTAAGTCAGGTCCTCACCAAAACATAACAAAAAATAATAAATAATAAAAAATATATAATAAATGCTTAACACTTTTTTTTACTTTTATGAATGAGATGCTAATGGTCTAATCCAGTTCAATGTTTCATGCTAAGCTAAGCTAATCGGCTGGATGGATTAAAAATGCTCAAACTCAACAGCTTTAGGTGAGGAAAAAAAAAAGTGAAGTGTTCCTTTAAGTGAGGTATTCTCCAAAATATAACAGAGGAGAGCTAACATAAACATATCTCACAGTTTTACTATTTAAGCTTGACTCTTTTTATTTTACTTTTTTGAGTGAGATGCTAATGGTCAAATTTGATTCAATGATTTATGCTAGACTAATCTGAATGAATTAAAAATGGTAAAACTCAACTGTTTAACTCTATGCGACTTGTAAAATAAGCCCATTTACAAAAAAAACAACAACCCTGAAGCGCTCCTTTAAGTCATGTCTTCACCAAAACATAACATACGGATAATGTATGTTCATGCTCATTCCACCATCTCTGAAAACAAGGGTCTTGTGGAGATTTCCAGCTGTGTAGTATCACCTTTTTGGCTGCAATCACACGCAGGATTAGAGCCTGTTGATTTTCATATGACAGTTAGACATTAAAGAGGATCTTTGGTACTGGCACGCATGACTGGTTTTCAATCCTAGGTGTCCTACTTACTCTAAAGGCTCTGAAATGTGTCAGTTGATGAACAAACTGGTGTGACGTTATTGCAAACAATATCAGGCTGAAGCAAACAATCTTGTTTGTTTGAAGTTCAATTTCGTGTACACAACTAAGAGCTTTAAAATTGTGGATTGTTAAATCAGAAGGGACATATTTGACCCTATGATATGATGATATAACCAATCAGAATGATAATTTTTTGGAAACTGAGATTCATACGTAATCGCATAATGTTTTGTTCGCTGAAAAAAAATCAGGCTGAAAAACAACTGTTTGAAAATCTGAAGGATGTCGTCTTAAAATTTTGTCCAAATTAAGTTGTCACAAAGGCATATTTCTAATCCAACATTGAGTCTGGCTATATATCGAAGGAAATTTCCAAAATGTCTTCATGGAAGATGATCTTTACAGTTCTACTATTTTATTTGCCATATATTATTGGCCATTCCCACAAATATACCTGTGCATCTTAAAGAGTTGGTTCTCCTTTCACTTGTTCCAACCCTGTTTGAGTTTATTTCCTCTTTTGAACACACACAAAAATATTGTATTTTATTTTAAGTTGGACTTCCATTGATTTCCATAGCATTTGAAGTGAATGGTTACAGGTTTCTAACATTCTTCAGAAAATCCTCTTTTATATTCAACCAAAAAGGTTTGAAACCACCTGTAGGTGAGCAAACAGAGAAAACGTTTTCATTTTGGGGGTGAACTAGCCCTTTAAGACTTGATTTTGTGGTTCAGGGTCATATACTGTATGACCTTTAGGTGAGATTACTGCAGCTCTGGATAGTATCTTGTTGCTAATTACTCATTTTGAATGTTGTTTGCTTGTTCATCTTTCTTATAAAAGCAAATATAGTGCCACAATATGATATTTGGACAGCAAGAACTAAGTATAAATAGCTAAGGAATAAATAGCTAGTGTGCTTCAAATGTTGTATTTGCTCTCACGTTTTCAAGAACATTGACCCACAATGATTAAACAGGCTGTAATCTTGTGAAAGGACAACTATACGGTTGTAAGTGGATGATATTTCTTTAAACGTGTTTAATTAAGGTTGTATCACTGGGTTATGATCAATAATTAAACAGCTTTTAATGAATAATTAGCAGTTTGTTATGTGGATATTGACAGAGCTAAACTGTTTGCAATCTCAATATCTTACACAAAGACATTTAGTTAATCAAGAACTTCTTCATACTTTGTTGTTGTCTTAAGCTATGGTCACACCGGGCTTTGTGTGCGCGAAATTCTGTCGTGCGGCGCTGCGAAAAGGGGCGGGATCAAACAAGCTTATTAGACATTTAAAAAAGCGAGCGATTGCTCCATGTTTTACATTTTTGCCCAGAGAGGTCCTGTTTTGATCCTCAATTGCTCTCACGCAGTCAAGTGATGCGATTTAGCAGGTTAGAGTTCACCAAGCTTGAACTTTGCACGGCAGCAACATGCGAAACTCGACGCATGACCCCGCGTTTCCGGTCTGACGCATTCGCGTGCGTATGAATGGAAGTCTATCGGGAGAAAAGTCAAGTGTGACCGCACCTTAAAAATGTGAGAAATTAATGATTAGCCAATAGGCTAAAATCCAGTAACTGAAGCATTAGCATTCTGCTAGGAAAAATCTACTACACCCAAGTCCTTCATTCATAACAGGTTTAGCCAATGATCTCTTATTGACCCCAGCTATTGATCGCTATAGTGTGTCACAATAAAAATGATCCTTTGCCCTTAAGGCAACAGAGATTTTCTTACTATGAGGGAGATGAAAATGTCTGTATTACTTTGGAAAACCCATAATGCTAACTCTGTCATGTGGAAAACAGCTTAGTCAATGAAATGGCGGCTTTTAGTCTCCTGCATACTGCCATAGAGGCAGTGTTAGCATTAGCCAGATGCTATTTAGGCTAATGATAATAGGCTTGTCTTCAATAGATTTTGGTGGCAAAGCTTCAATTTTCAAACATGGGAAAATGGATGAAATTGTGGCTGAGTTTTGAGGATTCTGGTATTTCTGTGATGTTTGCCTGTTTACCTGTCTTATAAACACGAATATAGTGCCACAATATGATATTTGGATAGCAAGAACTAAGTATAAATAGCTAAGGAATAAATAGCTATTGCTAAATGGCAAAGAGTGTGCTTCTAACGTTGTATTTTCTCTCACGTTTTCAAGAACATTGACCCACAATGATTAAACAGGCTGTAATCTTGTGAAAGATACGGTTGTAAGTAGATAATATTTCTTTAAACGTGTTTAATTAAGGTTGTATCACTGGGTTATGATCAATAATTAAACAGCTTTTAATGAATAATCAGCAGCTTGTTATGTGGATATTGACAGAGCTAAACAGTTTGAGATCTCGATATGCTACGCAAAGAGATTTAGTTAATCAAGAAATCCTTTAAACATTGTTGTTGTCATAAAATGTTAGAAAGTAATGATTAGCCAGTAGGCTAATATACAGGAAATTAAGCGTTACTTGATTAGCATTCTGTTGGGAAGACTCAACTGCCAAGTCATTCATTCATAACAGGTTTAGCCAATGATCTCTTATTGACCTCAGCTTTTGATCGCTAGTGTGTCACAATAAAAATTATCCTCCTTCCTCACGACAACAGAGATTTTCTTACTTTGAGGCAGATGAAAATGTCTGTATTAGTTTTTTTAAATCCTGTAATGCTAACTTTGTCACGTGAAGAACATCTTAGTAAATGAAACGGCTTTTAGTCTCCTTTTCTACACACTGTCATAGAGGCAGCATTAGCCATTATGCTATTTAGGCTAATGATTTCAGGCTTGCTTTTAATAGATTTTGGCAGCAAAGCTCCCATTTTCAAACATGGGAAATCGAATGAAATTGTGGCCGAGTTTAAAGGGATTCTGGTATATCTATCATGGGATATCGGATGAAATGTTGTCTTACTTCAGAAGAATCTAGCATATTTGTCAATAGTGACCTTTCTCGCTGGATTCAAACACACTTTCCAGCTTTTCTAGCCCACACATGAATATAACTCTGGCTATACTGACTTAACCAGTCCACCCCAAACAAGCAGACCACTCATTCATCTTCAGACTACATTATCTAAGATTATTGTTCGTGGGTAGGTATTTACTATAGTATTTCCTTCATGTGGGCTTTTTCATAGAATAAAAAGCATTCGACTGTCTCTTCTGGTTTTATATACAGTAGACCAACCTTTTGTGCAGCACGTATCCGTGTTTGTATTGATAGTCTTTCGAGGAGTGGGGCTGGGGAGGGTATTTTGGTAGGTAGGTTATGTCAAGTATATACTTAAATTCACATCTATATCACAAATACATCTAACAATAGAGAGAGATGTTTGTTTCCCACTATAACTGATCAACAATCAAAGTGTCAGCTACCTGTTTTTGAGAAAACTATGTCAAGTTAGCGATTAGCAGCTCTTAACATGCTTGTATGTGTGGGTTTAGCGTGTGTGCATGCATTTGTTTTCACATCACCATGAGTCAGATTTTTGGTCCTTGTTATCTCAGTTTTGTGGGTCTGATGAATTGTTGTGGGTCTGAGATCTCAAAACTTAGATGCCATATCCAAACCATCATCACTGCCCTGCTGAAAAATCCAGCTTAAAGCAGCCTAGGCTGGTTGGTTGGTTTTAGCTGGTTGACCAGCCTGGTTTTAGAGGGGTTTTGGCCATTTCCAGGTTGGTTTCCAGCCTGGTCTTAGCTGGTTAGGCTGGAAAATGACCAGCTAAATCCAGCTAAAACCAGCTTGACCAGCCTGGTTTAAGCTGGTCATAGCTGATTTTGGCTGGGCTCCCAGCCTGGCTAGGCTGGTCAAGCTGGTTTTAGCTGGTAATTTTCCAGCCAGACCAGCTAAGACCAGGCTGGAAATGGCTGGAAACCAGCCTGGAAATGGCCAAAACCCCTCTAAAACCAGGCTGGTTGACCAGCTAAAACCAGCCTAGGCTGGTTTAAGCTGTTTTTTTCAGTAGGGTGCATTGCGAACTAGCATGGGAAGTTATGACTGATAAACAATCAAAGTGTCAGCTACCTGATTTGGAGAAAATTATGTCAAGTTAGCGATTAGCAGCTCTTAACATGCTTGTCTGTGTGGGTTTAGCGTGCGTGCATGCATTTGTTTTCACATCACTGTGAGTCAGATTTTTGGTCTGATTTGTGGGTCTGAGCTCTCAAAACTTAGATGCCATATCCAAACCATCATCACTGCATTGCGAACTAGCATGGGAAGTTATGACTGAAAAACAATCAAAGTGTCAGCTACCTGTTTTTGAGGAACTGACGTCAAGTTAGCAATTAGCAGCTCTTAACATGCTTGCTTGTGTGGGTTTAGCGTGTGTGCATGCATTTGTTTTCACATCACCGTGAGTCAGACTTTTGGTCCTTGTTATCTCATTTTTGTGGGTCTGATGAATTGTTGTGGGTCTGAGCTCTCAAAACTTAGATCTAAACCATCATCACTGCATTGTGAATTAGTATGGAAAGTTATGGCTGACAAACAATCAAAGTGTCACCTACGTTTTTAGAAAATGATGTCAAGTTAGCGATTAGCTGCACTTATAAGGCTTGTTTGTGTGGGTTTCACATGTGTGCATGCGTTTGTTTCGCGTCACCGTGAGTCAGCTTTTTGGGCTTTGTAATCTCATTTACGGTTTCCTGTAAAAGCCTATTGAGGAATGGCTTACCGAAACTCCAAATCTGGCGGCGAAGATACAGCATTTATTCAACAGAGACACTAACAGCCAAGATGATTGAGTGTGGCGTTCTGCCTGAACTTTCCAGAGGGCTCCCATTGCCTTCTTGTTCTAAACAATATTTGCTGTGAGTGTGTATGTGTGAGACCTTTAATAGCGTCGTCTGTCTTTTAAACAAGGCCCTATAGCTGATGAAAGTGTATATGTATGTTATTAAAGTCAACTAAATATCTTGGCCTTGGACATATTTGTCACTGAGGTAACTATTTCATTTTTCCATAATTGTTTTGGATTATTTCTGTGTAAAAGTTGCATACAATTTGCTAATTTATTGTAAGTTTTTTGTGTTTCATTTGCAATAAGTTAGTCATCGTGCTATTTTGATGTTATCAGTCAATGACAATGAATAAAAATTGACAAATAGGAGCTTTTGTGTTTAGAGATAGAGAAGTGAATGGAAACATTTCCCTCCTTTGTTTCTTTGAAAGCTGACATTTAAATAAAACAGATTCATTAAGTCTCTGAAGGTTTGAAAGTTCAAGCTTTGAGCATAAGTTTCTTTTTCTGGCTGCGTCTCTATATATATTTTTTTCCAAATTATGGTTAAATTGTCAAAAATAGCCGTAAATTAAAAAACGTTTTTCATTCTGGGTTGGTGTTGTAATAACAATTCATCTTTATTTTTCAATTCAATTGATGTTTATTTTTATAGCGTTTTTACAACGTACAGTAGATTGTGTCAAAGCAGCTTCCCTGCTGAAAAATCCAGCTTAAACAGGGTTTTTAGAGGGGTTTTGGCCATTTCCAGGCTGGTTTCCAGCCATTTCCAGCTAAAATGACCAGCTAAATCCAGCTAAAACCAGCTTGACCAACCTGGTTTAGGCTGGACATAGCTGTTTTTGGCTGGGCTTCCAGCTTTAAATATATATATATATATATATATATATATATATATATATATATATATATATATATATATATATATATATATATATATATAATATTTATTTATTTATTTCAAAATTAACTACCTATTAAATTCTTATTACTTGTAAATACATTAGGGTATATATATACTTTTTTTTTTACAGTATCTTGCATGCATTTGATAAATAATTAATAAAAAATGCACAAAGCATTTAGAATAGACAGTTTTTAGAATTAACTTCACATGTAATAGAAAATAATAGTGCATTTATCTATATTTTAAAAGTTTGAAAGCTATAATTATGATACCTGCATTTATTTGATCACAAACACTGCTCTTTTAACTTGTACCAATATTGTAGAGTGCAGCAATGCAATTTAAAACAACAGTTTTCTGTTTGAAAGCATTTAACATGTAATTTGAAGGCTAAGCTGAATTTTCAGCATCATTACGCCAGTCTTCACAGTTCCTCGGGTCTACCATATGCCCTCATTTAGGCTCATTAAGTCAATGTGTCTGAGAGAGAGAGAGAAAGATTCTCTCTGCTTGTCTTGTTTAGTCTGCTCTTGTTAACCTGGGTGGGAGGTTTTGCTCTAGGCTGGTCTGCTGTCTACATGGCTGTCAGCGCAGGCAGTAAGATATCAGGAGACAGCGTAAATAAGGTTAGGTTTAACTACGACTTGCTGTCCTCTGTAGGGTAATGCTTACAACACAGTGCTCCCCTGGGGTGAAGATTAGCCACCTCTTCAGTTGTGAACACTGAGTTGTGTATGTTTATATGTGTGTGTGTGTGTGTGTGTTTTCAAATGTGTGTTTGTATAAATTCCTCTCCGGCGTCCCAGATGGCGTGAGGAAACAAGGAATACCCCCCTCCCTAACATTCATCTCCATTTCACACTCTCTTGCAGTATCTCTTGTCCTCGGCTCAGCTCGCCGCGAGCTCTTTCAGATTGTTTTTTTCTCGTAGATTCTGTGGGAAGTTAATATAAAGAAAGTAAACAGGGTCGATTTTGATTCCGCGCCGCATCTTTCTCAATTCACAGTCACTCTCGCACTAGCTACGTATAAATCACAGATATTTCTTTCTCTCAGTGCCCGACTGCTTTGGAAGGCCTCTTAAAACTGTAAAAGGGGTCATTTGTCTTTGTCTGCTGCTTTTCACATCACTTCTGTGGATATTGTTTATTAAAGATTGACCCAATGGACACATCTATTGTGCTATTTTAAAGGTCAGGTCATCCAATAATGGAAATACTGTTATTAGAGTCTGCATAAACAGACACGACGCAAAGCAAGTGGGATTAAAAGATCTGTTCAGCTCTCTGTGATCATCAGTCATCATCAAATGTGACCAAGAAAGAGTTTTACAAGTTTAAAACGTTTCTAAAACAGTGCATGTTTGTAATAAATACAGTAAAATCGCTGTAATTCATAACCACAGTCGCGAGTCAGTACAATTATAAAAGAAGACGCTTCAATTTTAGTTTGTGGACGTTAAATCAGGTTTATTTTGTACATTAACATAACAAATATCCATAAAGCAATGTATATTAACCTGTATCCTGTGACATTTGCTGTGCAAAAACAGTGCAAAGCTAAACGTGTGTGTGTGTGTGTGTGTGTGCGTGCGTGCGTGCGTGCGTGCGTGCGTGCGTGCGTGCGAACTTTATTATTACATTGTGTGTGACTCATCGTAGCAGAAAGGCTTGAATTAACTCCACAACAAAGACATCAAATAACCCATGATATAGTTCTTACTGTAGTAAGGGTGATCTGCTTACATTTTGTCTGTCACTGTGCTGTTTATCTACGTGAAGATTACACGCACTGACATGCACTTGGGACCAGTGGGCGGGAAGAACTAGCTCAATTGAATTAAAGGTACAGGCAAGCAAAAACAGCTACAATGCCCTAACAGCTCAAATTTCCCAGATTGCGAAAGATTTCTCAAAAATAAATAAAAATCATTGTTCGCCAACTAACGTTGCAAGTTCCGTCGTTACAAACATAGTTCGTTGATTTGGAGTTTCCCAAATCCATCGTTCCAACGCACATTCGCAAACTGCGTCGCAAACTTCTATGCTTGCAACTGCACCTTTGGAGCTGTAGTTAGAAACATAGTTCCTGGCTGTGTTCTATTCCCCCTATGAACTATTCCTTTAGAACAATCCAACATTTAAACTTGGAATAATTTTTAAATAAAGCATCAAAGTCGTCTCTCTTAGGTGTAATTTGCTAAGTATTTTTGCAGTTCAGTTTTAATGATCTTTATGTTTACAGTTGCGCTCCCTTCGCAGTGCATTTTGAAAACATTGATGTCGTTTTGAACACAGCCGTGGCTCATGACGACAGCTATAGACGACCTATTATTTAAAAGTGGAATTTCTGTTACGTCTCCAAAAGCTTGTGAAAACAAAAATCATAGCATACGTTAATGCTTTACTTTATAGTAGGTTATTTATTAAATATCTGTACTGTATATGACATGGGCCTGTTAGTTAGAACATTTCTGCTGTGGTTTGCATGTGTCAAATTGTAAAAGTAGATTTAAAAAAAAATAACAACAAATAAATAAACAATATTCTACTTACTAATAATAATAATAATAATAATAATAATAAAATAATAATCATTTATATTCTTAATATTATTATTAAGGTATGATTTTTTACCTTTCCTTATAAATTATAAATATTAAATTTCATTTCTTAATAAGTAGCCTCATTATTTATTTATCTGATTTATTTATGAGATAAGAATACGTGTTAGCTTTCATAAGTGATTTTATGTTAATTTAGAATAGAATATGTAATATTCTGAATAATATTTGTAAAGGAAACACAGGCCCTGAATGTGCCATTTACATTTATTTTTATTAATATTGAAAACGAGTGCATGTTTTTATCAAAACTAATAATGCATTTTGAATGCATGTGCATGTAAAACAATATAATTTTCCTAAAGAAATTTTGGGGTTCTTCTTTAAAGAAGTTGTTACCACCCTGTTTAGAGCATTCCCTGCTGAAAAATCCATCTTAAACCAGCCTAGGCTGGTTGGCTGGTTTTAGCTGGTTGACCAGCCTGGTTTTAGAGGGGTTTTAGCCATTTCCAGGCTGGTTTTCAGCCAGGCTGGAAAATAACTAGCTAAATCCAGCTAAAACCAGCTTGACCAGCCTGGTTTAAGCTGGACATAGTTGGTTTTGGCTGGGCTCCCAGCCTGGCTAGGTGGTCAAGCTGGTTTTAGCTGGTCATTTTCCAGCCTGACCAGCTAAGACCAGGCTAGAAATGGCTGGAAACCAGCCTGGAAATGGTCAAAACCCCTCTAAAACCAGGCTGGTCAACCAGCTAAAACCAGCCAAGGCTGGTTTAAGCTGGTTTTTTCTGTAGGGTCATTATGAGCGTTTTAACGTTATATCTAACGTGGTTCAAATGATGGATCTGCGACAGAGAAACTACGTGTTTTGGAAAACCCTCGTCACTACATCGTTCTTTTCCCAAACGATGCATCTTTCTATGATATTTCAGCCGCGAGTTACATTGCTGTTTGGGAAACGCACCCCTGATCGGTATTTTGAGCTAAAACTTTGCAGACACATTCTGGAGACATCTTCAATCTTGAAAAAGGGGTAAAATAGGTACTCTTTAAGGGGGCTAATAATATTGACCTTAAAATGGTTTTAAAAAAATTTAACTGTTTTATTTTAGCCAAAAAAATAAATAAATCAAATCAGACTTTCTCCAGAAGAAAAAATATTATAGGAAATACTGTGAAAAATTCCTTGCTCTGTTAAACATCATTTGGGAAATATTTGAAAAAGAAAGAAGAAAATTCACAGGAGGGTGAATAATAATTGACTTTAGCTGTACATTTCCAGACTACATCATATGCAAACAGAGCAGCCGGACAACAATAGATTCTGAAAATCACCGAAATATGAGTAATAATTAAACATACTTATATATACTTTTCTGTCTTCCATTCAGATGTCTAACTACAAGCGTGCAACGTTTGAGGAGGAGGACGGGACCGATGTCCCTGTTGATGGAACCATTTCTCCTGACAGTGTTGAGGTGGGTGCTGGTTACTGCCATTTTCTCTATATTTCTCCCAAAGCCACACACAAGTAATGGAAGAAACCATTTAATGGGGGCCTATTATGCAAAAACACATTTTTATAAGGGGTTTAAACACAATTGTGTGGCAAATGTGTGAAAATAGCCATCTTCTAATGGTAAAAATTTATTAATTCTATTAATCAGACTTGATAAAAACAGTCTGCAGAAACACTTTGATTGGCATTCTCCCTTTATATGTTTTATCAGAGGGGGGAAAGCGCCACACATAAATAACAATCTCCCTCTGATTAGCATAAACAGCCCTAAGTGAGAAGCAGCTGTCTGCCATTAGAGTTTTGAATCTGCTCCATAGCTCCGCCCTCTTTTGAAAAGAGCACAATCTCATTTGAATTTAAAGCGACAGTCACCAAAACGGCACATATAAGATCAAAGCCTAAAATCTGTCATTTCAAAGAGTTATAAAAGATTATTCATGAGGTATTTTAAGCAGAAACTTCACATACACACTCTAGAGACATCAGAGACTTATTTTGCGTCTTGTAAAAGGGACATAATTGGTCCACTTTAAGCGTTTAGTTCTACAGAGATGGTGAGGAGCAGTTCCCTTGAAAAATATGAGAGCAAAAATACAGTGAAGGAACTGTGAATTTCTGTGTGGTTGTGATGTGCGCAGTGTAGTGGAGTTTTTTCCTGGATGCTGGATGTTCCCACTGAAAATTGTAGCTGACAGCTATGCAATGTTGAATTTTTCAAGCTATCGGGAAAGAAAAGCTGTCTTGAGTCGGTGGTGATGCTCTTTCTTCAGCGCTGAGGCATTCAGGCAAGTCCAGATACTTACAGTATGCACAGCGGGAAGAGCAGCTGTAGCTGGAAAGGGTGTAACACAGTGATAGTTGAAATATTTACGTGACTTAACATATTCTTTAGTATGAAAGTTGCTGGTTTGGTTTCTTTAAATAACCCTTCAGCGATTCGTTCTTAAATGCATCCATGTGGGGTTGTGTGAATCTCTTATTTTAAATTGTCTTATTTTCTAATTAAAATGTTCATGCTGTGTTCAAATCAGACAATACATGCGTGAATAAATTGTCGTGTGATCACTTTGAGTTTACTTGCTTCATTTGCGCGTCAAATTCACTTCACAATAGATTTGCATCATAAATTGCATCGTGCTTCTGTCTACACGGTGACTCTAGTTTTGTTGCTAAATGGCTAACATTGTTTTTATTGAGAGATTAGCTGTGCTTTATGTGCTTTAGGAAGGCTGAAAAACAGCGTAGATTTGTTCAGTGCCATGTCTGGAGTCCACTAGATACTTTCAGAGGTGCATCAGGTCCTCCGGACACTGTATCTGGATGATGGAAGCTTTCAGCGATGCTTCCGACTGAGCCGAGCCCAGTTTGATGAGCTGTTGTTTGGTGTCGGCAGGAGGACTTCCCCTCGAGACACCAACAACAGGCACTACATCATATTCACTCCCTACAACAACAAGCTCCCGATTGGTTAACAAGGCATGAATGTTCGCTAAAGTTCAGATTTTCCAACTCGAGCGAACGCAAAACGTTCAATCACGCTATTCATACTGCCAGATGACTTGACTTAACAAGTATAAGTATATAACATGTCGATCACTTGCGCTCGATGCTTCATCCATGTCTGGTGTGAACACAACATTAAACTTTCATGGTCATTAAAGTGTATGTCAGATAAAAATCAAGACATTTTTAAACCAAATTTACCCAAAACTGGGTTGTTAAAGGAATACTACACTTTTTTTTTTTTTTTTGAAGTAGGCTCATTTTACTAGTCACCTAGAGTTAAACAGTTGGGTTTCACTGTCTTTGAATACATTTTGCCGATCTTCAGGTCTGGTGGCAGCACTTTTAGCTTTAGCTTAGCATAAATCATTGAATCGCAATAGACTATTAGCATTTCACTCACAAATAAATAAAAAAAAAAAAAGAGTTGTAATAATAATAATAATAATTCCTTACATTTATAAATCGCTTTTCTGGACACTTTACACATTGGGGGATCTCCTCATCCACCACCATTGTGTAGCATCCACCTGGATAACACGACGGCAGCCATATTGCGCCAGACCGCACACCACACACCAGCTGATTGGTGTTGAGGAGACAGAGTGATGAAGTCAATTATGATACGGAGATGATTAGGAGGCCATGATGGACAAAGGCCAGTGGGTAGATTTGACCAGGATGCCGGGGTTAACCCCTTACTCTTTTTCGAAGGACATCCTGGGATTTTTCTTAACCACAGAGAATCGGGACCTCATTTTAACATCTCATCCAAAAGACAGCGCTCACTGAGCAGTATAGAGTCCCCTTCACTATACTGGGGCGTTAGGACCCACACAGACTGCAGGTTGAGCGCCCCCTGCTGGCCTCACCAACACCACTTCTGGCAGCAACATAGATTTCCCATGTGGTCTCCCATCCAGATACCGACCAGGCGCAGCCCTGCTTAGCTTCAGTGGCCGACCAGTTGCAGAGAGCTAGCTGCTAGTTGTTTTAGCTGTTTAGTTGTTATAATTTTCCTATTTAAAGCTAGACTCTTCAGTAGTTACATACTAGGATACTAAGATTAATGGAAAATTAAATGTGGCTATCTGTGACTGATATGGCTAGGAACTATACTTGCATTCGGGCATACTAATCAAGGAACTTTGCTGCTGGACCATGACTGCAACAGGATAATTGATATTATGCAGCACTGTTGCCTAGTAAGCAAGCTATTTTCAGATGCTTAGTAACATAAATGCACCTGCTGCAGCCATAGTACATAGGATTGGGCGATGTTGACCAATAGGGTATATACGAAAGTATGCTTAAGGACTTTTAATTTGCCAGTAACCTGGGTTAAGCGCTTCCGGTGAACTGTATGCCATTACAAAATCGGCGCATTTAAGGTCTGCTTTCTTTAAAAACAGCAATCTCCACTGGCTGAGTGATATCCGATAAAAAGGGGGTCTCAGAATGTACAAGCAGCACTGCATTAAATTACATTATTTAACCCCAGTATATTCAATAGAGCTTCTGCGCTAGCCTGCCGATCGCGATTCTGGCTCAGCATCGTGATGTCTATCAGCCATCGGCGATGGATGATGGCATCGTCTATCAACCCAACCCTAATGGTACGGCAGCAAAGTTGACCATTAGCTAGATGCTAATGGTCTAATCTGATTCAATGCTTTATGCTAAGCTAAGCTATGCTAAAAGTGCTCCTGCAAGACTCAGAGGTTGGCTAAATGGATTAAAATATGGCCAGACTAAACTGTTTAACTTTAGAGAAGTTGTAAAATAAGCCTATTTCCAAGTGAAGTGTTCCTTCAAAGTGAGCAAGGCAGAAACTGTCACAGATATTAGTCACGCCATTAAAATATGAATGTATTACCACCCACATGCAAATATCACCCTGTTCATTTTTCAGCAAGTGGACTCCGACGAACAACATTATTTCAGTTTATAAAGGTTAGCCAATTATAATAGCTGCCATTAATCCGAGAAGTCATAAATATACAGGAGAAAAGCAGTTTAAAAGTCTGCATATAAATTGTTGAGCGTTTATTACGAAATGACTCACGGCTTGTGGATTTGGAACAATTATTTTGGTGTGACTAATAGTCTCAAAACATTGAGAGGCTGTACGAGTAACAGCATGATGTTAATAGAAATTGAAACTGCTCTCCTAGCGTTGTTTCTGAAGTAGAAATTTGCTTTAGCGATACCTTTCAGTAGGTCAGATTTCCAGGGAATTGACTGGGGTGGATTGTGAGTGACATTTGATATCAGTTCATATCGATTCATGTAGTCCTTTTCATTTGCCGCTCGTTTTTCTACGTCAAACGAGAAATGTGACACCTCTTGTCTCAGTTTGCCATGGAAGCAAGGAAACGAAGCTTGTATTTGAAATGTTATCCCTCAGGCAGCTTGCTCTTTGTTCTTTTGGGTGTTGAATGATGTTAAGAGACATGCGGCGTATTTTATCGCATAAAGCTTATGCAATGCTCTTGGTGTTTCAGCACAGGAAGACAGAGCTCTTATTTTGAAACGATTTTAATGAGAATATATGAGAGCGAATTTTTATTATGAGGGAAAAAATGAATAATTTTATTAGATTCTGGATATTCTTTGTGAGCAGCTCTGAGGGAAAGTGATGAAACTGCTGTGCCTTATTTTTTAATTCTTACTTTATAGTCACAATGGTATCAGATGGTAATGCTGCTTTGCTGTCAGAAGTTTATGAAATGTATAATTACAGGGTTTGTTGTATTCAAGTGCTTTGTTGTGTGAGAAATAGTTAATTCTTGCTTATTTCTTTAGGAGTTCTTATTAAACTCTTAATATATTGAAAATATTAAGTCAGTATCTAATGGATTTTTTAAAAATATATATAGTAACTCCTTAATTTACTTCCATATAAACATTTTCTGAGCTAATATATGAAGAGTTCAGATGCAAAACCCTCCGAATCCATCAAACCTCTTTTTTTGTAAATGAGTATTTTCTGCAGGCTCCTCTGATTAGGGTCAGAAGTTTCATTTTATAGATAATGAAAAGGTTATTAGCTAGTAAATAAACTACTTTTTTTTTTTAAAAAGTCACTTTAGACAATTCTTTGGTTTTTAAGATGGTAGATTTTCTTTTGCGTCAAAACCAGCTAAATCCACATCTGCTTTTTTTGCAAAAACCTCTAAATCCACCTATCGGGACAAGGCAGTGTAATTAGTTAAAAAATCACTAAAGATGCAATTAGAAATTATTTTACCAAACATAAAACACATTACACAAACCAATTCAATTCAATTCACCTTTATTTGTATAGCGCTTATACAATGTAGATCGTGTCAAAGCAGCTTCACATAAAAGGTCACAGTAAATAGGAACAGTGTAGTTCAGTTTGTAGTGTTTAAGTTCAGTTCAGTTTAGCTCAGTTCAGTGTGGTTTAATAATCACTACTGAGAGTCCAAATATTGAAGAGCAAATCCAACGATGCGCAGCTCTACAGATCCTGAACCATGCAAGCCAGTGGAGACAGCGGAGAGGGAACAAAAACTTGACTAATTGGCTAAAGTGAAGAAAAAAAAACCTTGAGAGAAACCAGGCTCAGTTGGGCACGACCATTTTAATTTCTCCGCTGGCCAAATGTCTTGTGCAGAGCTGCAGTCTCAGCGGCGGATTCTGGAAGCTGGCCTCAGCGAAGACTCGTCTGTCTCTGGGGCGTCACAGGAATCAGTCTCATGTTCTCCACTCCTCCACAGTAGCTGCTCAGGATATGGCCTAGTCCAGGATATGGAAACCTTGAGATCATCTCGTCCTTGGATTGAATCAGTGACTCTGCATAGTCTGAGGGCCTCGGGAAGAGTATCCCCAGGTGGAAATGGAGAATACAGAAAATAATTAGAGTAGCTGCTGTTCATAGTGTATATAAACAAACCACCTAACATTTAAAATATATAAATCTGTCAAGTAATCGGTTTATTCCGCTGTGGTAACCCCTGATAAACCAGGGACAAAGCAGAAAGAAAATGAATGAATAAAATCTGTCAAGTGAGTGCGTTAATCAGTACCATTAAAACTGACATTAATTAAATCTTAACAATCTGCTGTCATTTCTGATATTTGGGTTTTAGAGTTAATGTAAATAGAGATATCATTTATTGAAGTAATATAAATGTAGTTTTATACATTATATTTATCTTTTAAAAATAGCTTAAATTAGCAGATGAAACACAAGGTAGGTCTACTGGGAAAAAAGGAGATTGTAATTCATTCATTCTCGCCATAATTAAGGTCTTTGTCTCTTTTTCGTCTCTGGTTTATCCTCATAGCATGCATGTGGGATAAAAGAACGGCATCTTAACTTTATCTTTTGTGAAACGTGTTGCCGTTTAATGTATAGTAAATCCAACTCATTTAAAGTAGCGTAGCTGTGCAAAAAACAGTTATGAATGCATGCTACACTTCCGACTGTACAATGTGTTTTGTTTTTCTTATAATGTACAGAGTTTTGAGGTAAAGGACATTTTCATTTGCCATTCACTGTCTAAGCTGAAAGCAGGACTAAAATCTAAAGCAGTTCGCCTCGCTTAAACATTGCTTAAAACACACAGGATGTACAGCAATACAGAAATATATTTACAAATGAAAAAGAATTAAAATATTACAAAAATTATTATTTTCTATAAATATAAAAACCACAGCCTCCATGCTTTCTTCATCTCGGGGGGATTTTTCAGTTTCTTGACAACTTGCTTTTGTATAATGTTATTATTATCATTAGTATTATTTATTATATGCATATTTTTCTTAAAAACAAGCTTAGATTTTAAGCACACCTTTTACTTCATGATTATTGTTCATTTATTCGTTTTCTGAAAATTAGAACTGAATTTAGAAAGAGTTTTGAAACTAATGTTAGCACTTAACAAATTAAAGTAATTATGTAGGCTAATGCGTGTCCTCAGTTTCCTTATCCACGAAAGAGAGAAAGTGAAAGTAAAGGCCGAATGGCGGTGACTCTCAACTTTATTCTTGCACTGTGTAGGACTCAAATGGTCCATTGCATGTTCACAAATTGCCAGAGATCTGAGTTGAAAATTAAGAAGTTTTATTTTGAATGCAAGAAGTTAAAGAATACAAGTTCTGTGCAGGAGAGGTGTAATATCAATTCAGCCCCCTCTATTATGCTCTCCTTCATGCTTTTATACTGTCTCTCACACACTCTCTAACCCTCAACCCTATTGACTTATATGGGGTTGTCTTGACAGTTTGACCATTCAGCAACCAGATATTCACATAATATAGCAGTTAACCCTTTAAAGCAAAAGCCTTCATGTCTATATTTACTACGTACTTACTAACAAAGCTTAATAAAATGCTTATCCTTTAACTGCAGATGCTCTGTTTAACTGTTTTCTTAACTGTTTTAAAGCAGTCAGTTTTTCCACTTACAAAGTCCGCCATGTAAATAGCAAATGCACCATGGAGCAACACAACTGACTCTTAAAGAGAATGGGAGATGAGACTCATTAAGAGAATAAGCTCAACCGTGTTAGACCATGTGCTGCGCCGCAGAGTGTATTTTTCCGTCCTTAATATAGCAAAAGTAGATTTGGACATGCCTTTAATGCTTTTGCACCCTGCGCTTCAGACTTTGTGCATAGACCGTTAAAATAGAGCCCTTAGAGTGAGGGTTCAATTACATAGCTTGTATCTGCTGGCCTCTGTTACAGTCACCATCTTGAATTTCACTCCCATCTGGGTCAGGGCACCAATGTAACCCCTTCAAGGTGTGTCTTAAATCAGTTTTTCTTGAATAGGAGGCTAACAGCTAAGCCCATGTTCACACCACAAGTAAGAGCAGCGCATATTTTTTTGCCGTTACACAGTCCTCTGAAATAATTGGTCGGTCACAACAGTACGAGGTATGCTATTCAGAGATAACAACTGCTGCAACAAATAATAACACAGGCTCATTTGGTACTTCAAATCTTGACTCTTAGTGAATATGTTCAAGCTGCTATTATTGATTGTTTAACGCCATCTTGTGACTGAAAAATACATAGCTTAGTGTATGCAACATTCAGCCGTTTTTGTTTTTGTCAGCTTTGCCTTTAATTAAAGAATTAGTCTTCAGGTCAGAACAATGTTTCGTGTCAAATTTTAACAGTTGTGGTAGCTGTGTAACAAACAGGATAAAGTACATCCAGGTGGTTGTTTTTGAAGAAGAAAGCTCTTCAGAATTAGTCATTCAGATGGTCGGGTCAGAATTTGGCATCAACAACATGAAAGCATGGATCCATCCTGCCTTGTATAAATAGTTCAGGCTGGTTGTGGTGGTGCAATAGTGTGGGGGATATTTTCGTGGCACACTGGCCCATTAGTACCAGTTAAGCATCGTGTCAACGCCACAGCCTACCTGAGTATTGTCGCTGACCATGTCCATCCCTTTATGACTACAGTGTACCCATCTTCTGATGGCTACTTCCAGCAGGATAACACACCATGTCATAAAGCGTGAATCCCCTCAGACTGGTTTCTTGAACATGACAATGAGTTCACTGTACTCAAATGGCCTTCACAGTCACCAGAGCTCAATCCAATAAAGCAGCTTTGGGATGTGGTAGAACGGGAGATTCGCATTATGGATGTGCAGCCGACAAATCTGCAGCAACTGTATGATGCTATCATGTCAATATGGACCAAAATCTGAGGAATATCTCCAGTACCTTGTTGAATCTATGCCATGAAGGATTAAGGCAGTTTTAAAGGCAAAAGCTGGTCCAACCTGGTACCAGTAAGGTGTACCTAATAAAGTGGCCAGTAAGTGTGTATAGTTTGGAGTTTAACCAGCAAACAGCTGCCAAAAAAACTTCATGATCAATAATTGACTCTTTTTTATTTATTTCTTTTAGGTGGGTTTCCGTAAGGGTGGTATTCAGTTGTTTGGTCCACTGGGCCGGAGGACTCAGCTTGAGGTAGTGTTGGCCGGTCTGCTTCTTGCTTCACTTCTAGCACTGTTCGGCTGTGCGGTCACACTGGGAGTCCGTTATAACAGAGGTAATTCAAACACACACACACACACACACAACACTCTCAGTGAAAAGTATAGCATACAGTAACTTGACTGATAAATATGATGCTGTAGATGTTCTTTAAAAATAATCTTTAAATATGAAATATTCATAGTTGTTTCAAGGTTGAATTCATGATGATTTAATGAATATATGATTGGGTAAATTGGGTAAACAAATGTTTGGCTAACAAACTCAGTATTTGTGCTTATGGTCGTATATTAGAGCCTCTGCTGTTATGTAAATCTATTACCTGATATGGATTTATTTATGCTCTACTTTCATGTTGATGTAAACAAGGCCTAATTTTAATACAATACTTAAAAATGCATAAATATTGTTCACATTTTAATAAAATCTCAACTGATTAACTTATCAACCGCTCTCCATCGTTTTCTTATATTCTGTTTTGCTCAGCAAGATTTCACATAATGCACTGTGAATGTAATTTCCTGTCATCTTGATCTCCCCCAGATCCAGCCCGTAGTATCTGTCTAACCGAGGCCTGTGTCACTGTGGCCAGCAAGATTGTTGAAGCTTTGGACCGCTCTGCCGACCCATGTCAGGATTTTTACCAATACGCCTGTGGAGGATGGGTCCGCAAAAACCCCCTGCCAGATGGCCGGTCCCGCTGGAGCACATTTAACAGCATCTGGGACCAGAACCAGGCTGTGCTCAAACACCTGCTGGGTAAGTGCCGGAAAACACACACACATACACACACACATGCTTATCCTGTTTGTAGGGTGGGATTTGCTCAGTAAATCTCACTCAGTGTTCGCTCAACAGTATATATTTAGAAAGACTTCTAAATGATTTATGCCATTTTCCCACTGAAAACTGCAGCATTCATGTTTTACGGAGAGTCAAACACTCGAGTTCTCTGTACTTGGGTTGTTTTTGTAGATCTGTGCAGAAACTTGCATCGATTCTTGCTCTGGGCGCCCTGATTACTTGTTTTCTCTGAGTGCATCTGTCCTCGTCTTGGTGTTCGATAAGAGACAATGACTTTGTGAATGCGTTCTCTGTTTCTTTAACTTTAGCCCCTCCATTAATCACCCTCACATGGATTTACAGTATAGTGCTTGCAGAGCTTGTTTTTGAAGAAATTCAAGATGCAGTTATTAAAACTTCCGTTGACTGGTTCTTGCCTGTGCAAAACTTAATGCCGCAATGCTGATGTGTTCTGAATGTTTCCCAGACCATTACTCTATTGTTGTTGGGATGTTCTAAGTCAGATTCAGAGTTCAGCTGCAACCTTGATTAAACACGCCTGTCTTTAATCACCAAGTGTTCCTTCACATCCTACTCAGGCCCTGTCCACCCCTGCTGAAAAATCCAGCTTAAACCAGCCTAAGCTGGTTGACCAGCCTGGTTTTAGAGGGGTTTTGCCCATTTCCAGGCTCAGAGATCTAGAGCAGTGTTTCCCAACCCTGTTCCTGGAGGCACACCAACAGTACATATTTTGGATGTCTCCCTTTTCTGACCCAGTAACTTCAGGTGTTGGAGTCTCTTCTGATGGTATGATAAGTTGATTCAGGTGTGTTTGATTAAGGAGAGGTTGAAAATGTGTACTGTTGGTGTGCCTTCAGGAACAGGGTTGAGAAACACTGATCTAGAGGACAAAGATGGAGTAGAAGATCTGACAAGCTTGACCATTAACAGCTTTAAAAACAAACAATACAATATTAAATTGAATTCCAATATGAGGGAGCCAATGAAGAGAGACCAAATATATGGTCAAAATATTTTCAGGAGCCTTTTGATTAGTACGTTTAGTACCACCAACTAAGAGTTACAATAGTTAATCTGAGAAGTAATCAAAGCACGAATGACTCTTCAACTCATTAAAAGGCAAGAATGATTTCAATGTTGAGGTGATCTGTAATTGATAGGAACCCTTCTTGACAAAGGAAGAGATTTGCTTGGACAAGCAAAGTTCAGAATCTGATTGACACCAAGGTCCCTGACTTGTGAGGAGACTGAAGTGACTGCCAAGCTCATTTAAAAGACAATCTCCAAGCTTTGGCGAACCAAAGTCAATTATTTCTGTTTTTCTTCATTAAGTTGAAGAAAACTATTGAATAACCATTTCTTAATGTCTGGAAGGCAGGCCAAAAAAATTCAATAGAGTCGCCAACTTTTAATGGTACTTTAAGTATAGCTGTGTATCATCCGCATACAAGTCAATCGAAACACCATGCCTCCTAAGGATATCCCCCACTGGTCGTATATATCAAGTATATATTAAAAAGAAGTGGATCTAAAATGGATCCTTCTGGTATCCCACAGATAATAGGAGAATTGGATGAAGAAAACGTACTCAACTCGAGAGAAAAAGTGTTTTAGATAGTTGCAAGGGTGCTTCAAGGTAATTGGTTTCTATGTTATTATTAGTTGTTGCGAGGGTGTCAATAATTGGTTGGTGGAATATTCAGAGTAGCTGTTAGAGCAAGGTTGATAAGATGGTAGTTCCTCAGGGTGTTTTAGGATGGTTTCTATGGTGTTTTGGGTGGTTACCAAGGCGCTGCTTAACAGTTGGTTCATGATTCTTAGTTATTGTTAGGAAATCATTCAGTCATTCAGGAAAATGGTCATCAAGGTCATGCTATATCAATTGCTAGGGTATCTTAAAATTTGCCTGCTTGTTTTTATATATTTAACTCTGTTTCAAGAGTTCACACTTAGCTCATGACTTACGAAGCTTGTTTGGCATGCTGTCCCTGAAGAGAGAGCCCTGAGCTCAAGGGATCCTCGAGTCCAGGGCTCCCTCCCTTTGCGGGGCGAGGGGAGATTGAGCTCAGGGGGCGATCTCAAGGCTCCCCCGCAGCTAAGGCCAAGATGAACTCCCTTAGAGCGAGATGTCTAGTAGAACAGACTTGAGAGCCTATTTGGCTTTACGGGAAAACCCCTGTGGACGTGTGCCAGCTCCACCCAGAAATGCCGGATGCTATGGCAAGGAGGCAGAGCCGATGGAATTCCTGCTGGTCGCTGGGCCACTTATACTGGATAAAGGTGGAAGGAGGGGAGGGGGGAGGGTTCTTCAAAATGGAGATAGTTGCTAGGAGAAAAGAGGATATATATATATAGGAACTTATGATGGTTTGATTGGAGGGTTGTGATTAGCTAATATGAGCCAGCTGGGTTAATCATGAGCACGTACTCCTCTCGAAATTAGTTTAAGATATTGAACTTCACTTAGTTTCTAGTTTATTGTCTAACACAGTGGTTCCTAAAGTGGGGGTTCATCGCGAGACTGAATGAAGAGGGTGGGGGTCGCTTGGTAATTTCCAAAAATATCAGATATGTTATTAAACTATTAGAATTACCATGTTTTATCCATAACCTGCAGAATATAAACATTGTATTTAATAGTTACATAAAAACAACATGCAAATAAAAAGCCATCAGCCTTTCAATTCTTTTTCTGTTGGATTGCGACCCCTGGGGTTATTACTCTGGATTAGTGACACAGCAATAGTGTTAGTTGCAGCAGATTGATTTCACGGCACAATGTTAAACTTTGACACCTTTACCACACTCACATACATTAAAAATAAAGGCCACGACTCAACATAGAGGATGATCTCCAAGTGGCGGTCTCCAAAATTAAACAAAGAATAGTCTTGTGCTGTAAACATTGCCCACCATTCCCAATAAGTGAGGTTAATAATAATATAAACAAATAATGACTATATGAAATGATATGGCTGTTAGACTGTTGCACTTCTCTTGTGTTGTCAATAAGCTCATTTATATAGTTCCTACTGATGTGTGTGCACTGGTGCGTGCAATGTTTGTATGTTTATAACTACCTTCGAGGATAGTGGGGGTCGGGAGTCACTGGAACGGTTATTTTGGGGGTCGCGAGCTAAAAAGTTTGGGAACCCCTGGTCTAACAGACAAGCAATATCTGTTACTATGTAAACAGTTTGTATGGCGTCTGTTACCACACTCACATCCGGGTCATGGCACCAATGTAACTCCTTCTGTTTTGTTCATCCTGCTTGTAATAGTTTCGTAGGCACAGTAAAAGGAAACTAAAGCTGCAGTCTTAACCAACGTTTTTGGCATGGCGGGAGAGTGCAGTTTAGTGTGGTGCTTGGGATGAGGGAGTACTGAGGGTGCACTCACACTATGCCATCCGAACCGTGCCCAAGTGCGTTTGCCGGATTGTTGGACAAGTTTGAGTGCTCCGAATCGGGCCCGGTTCAGTTGGCTGGCCCGGTTGGAAGAGGTGTGCCAAAGTGCGGTTCGATTTGGCCCGTTACACATTTAGTGTGAGTGCAAAGCATGCCTGAGCTCGAAACTGAAGACGCGACGTCACTTTTAAGGGACTGTTTCATAGGGATTTATTAATCATTCTTACTTTTCAATGAACTGTAGTTTATTAAAGATGCAATCGTGCTTCGGCACTGTACCTAGTGTGAGTACGCCCTTAGTAGTACACCTAAACCTCACTCTCATTCAAGATACTTCAAACTCACTTTCAAATCAGGGATTTTTGCATGGGAGGCAGGGGCTCTCACTTTCTTGCTGACTTTTTTGTCACTTACCCTTCATTATTCATTTACCTTTGGCAGCAACCCAGCATTGGGAAACACCCATGCACACCAATTCACACGCACACTCATACACTAGGGACAATTAATTCATTCAATTCAACTATAGCGCATGCCTTTTGGACAGTGGGGGAAACCAGAGCTACTGGAGGAAACCCACATGAACACGAGGAGAACATGCAAACTCCACACAGAAATGCCAACTGGACTAACCACTGAGCCACCGTACGGCCCACCACTGATTATATACAATGTAAATGTAGTATGATGTTTTAACAAATCTCTAAGCATAATAAATAGCAATACTAATAATGCTTGCCTGAGCAAACAACACTACGCAATGGAAATTAATTGTACATTTTGGAGTTTCATCGATCTCTCTGTACCTCTCTTTAATTAAAAACAACAACAAAAGACTTGACAGTATTTATTATTTATTGAACTGTTGGGCTTATTTATTTGCTGCCTTGCACGCTCTTGTGTTCTCTGCAGAAAATGCTAATGTAGTCTCTTTTGTGATTGCACGCACCGTTCCATTCCTCCCTCTAATTGTTGGTCTATTTGACTCTGCCTGTTTTATTTAATAACCTGTTGTAATGCGCCGACTTTGATCAACCTCTCTCTCTCTCTAATGAATGCGCTCTCACACTGGGGTCCCTGCGGCCGTTTTGCCCTGATGACACTCCATCACATTGACTCTGCATGTTGCATCACCCCCGCAGCCAAAGCCATCCAATCACAAGACACGGTTCTTTCACCCTTCTTCACATTTAATAACATTCGCCTTACAATTTGATCTCATTTTACTCTCAGATATGTGATACATCTTTTGTGGATTGTGGTTCTTTGTGGTATGCGTGTGACCGGGGGAGTGCAAAGCTCAGTGCATGTGCAGCATGCTGAGGTGAACACAACGCTCCAGCGAACAGTAAATGAAGAGTATTCCCTAATGACCTGCGTCAGAGAACTAATGCAGCCCCCTATTATGAAAGAGAAAGCAAGAAAATACTGAGAATTTGGCTGTTTAAAGATGGTCACACTAGATTTTAAGCTTGTAAAACTATTTGGCCTCACTTTGAATATACACACTCATTACAGTTTTGCAATAACAACCACAAAAAGGGGAAATAGCTATGTTACTATAGCATTTTGTTTAACAGAGACTTGTTCAAAGATGACATGGGATTGCTAGATGTTTCGTGACGTGTTCTGTGTGGTTGCCAGTGTATTGGTAGGTTGAGGTTTAGGGGGTGCTAAGGTGATCCAGGTTGGTTACAAAAGTGTTTCTTGCTACTTGTGATAACTAGGGTATCGCTAACATGTTACCACGGTAGTTTCTGTGGTAACCAAGCAAGGGTGTTCTGGTTGGTTGTCAGGTAGTTGAGAAATGTCTATAGGCTCAAACTGAGGTGAAGGCTCTTGTGATGGAATTTGTGCCCATTTGGATGGTACCACAAAGTAACATTCAGCAGTAGATCTCAAGGTCCTGGCACCTAAATGCACGTGCCTAGAGTGCATGTACTTTTGGGAGTCAACTTTTATGTTATCAAAGTCGAGTCGACGTCGACTAGTTGCTGGAGATGTCATCAAAAAAAAACACAAGATGCAAATGTTTTGCAACATGCCACAATATGATTTATTTGCAAAAAACGTGTATGCACATGCTGTTTGACCCCTGCAGACCACATGACGTCAACATGACGTCCTATTGACGTTGTACCTCAACGTACCCCAACTTTGTGGGGACGTTGTATTTTGTTTGGAAATGAAAATCGGGTTGACATCAGAACTTAACGTCAAGCTGACGTCAATGTCCAACTTTAAACCTAAAATCAACCAAATATCAACCTCTAACCTTGACGTTGTGTGGACGTCACCATTATAATATATATCAGAAGTTAGACACTTTCCAACTCAACCTAAAATCAACCAAATATCAACGTTTAACCTTGACGTTGTGTGGACGTCACCATTATAATATTTATCAGACGTTAGACACTTTCCAACTCAACCTAAAATCAACCAAATATCAACGTCTAACCTTGACGTTGTGTGGACGTCACTATTATAATATCTATCAGACGTTAGACACTTTCCAACTCAACCTAAAATCAACCAAATATCAACGTCTAACCTTGACGTTGTGTGGACGTCACCGTTATAATATCTATCAGACGTTAGACACTTTCCAACTCAACCTAAAATCAACCAAATATCAACATCTAACCTTGACGTTGAGTGGACGTCACCGTTATAATATATATCAGACGTTAGACACTTTCCAACTCAACCTAAAATCAACCAAATATCAACGTCTAACCTTGACGTTGTGTGGACGTCACCATTATAATATATATCAGACGTTAGACACTTTCCAACTCAACATTAAAATCAACCAAATATCAACGTCTAACCTTGACGTTGTGTGGACGTCACCATTATAATATATATCAGACGTTAGACACTTTCCAACTCAACCTAAAATCAACCAAATATCAACGTCTAACCTTGACGTTGTGTGGACGTCACCGTTATAATATATATCAGACGTTAGACACTTTCCAACTCAACATTAAAATCAACCAAATATCAACGTCTAACCTTGACGTTGTGTGGACGTCACCATTATAATATCAGACGTTAGACACTTTCCAACTCAACCTAAAATCAACCAAATATCAACGTCTAACCTTGGCGTTGTGTGGACGTCACCGTTATAATATCTATCAGACGTTAGACACTTTCCAACTCAACCTAAAATCAACCAAATATCAACGTCTAACCTTGACGTTGTGTGGACGTCACCGTTATAATATCTATCAGACGTTAGACACTTTCCAACTCAACCTAAAATCAACCAAATATCAACATCTAACCTTGACGTTGAGTGGACGTCACCGTTATAATATATATCAGACGTTAGACACTTTCCAACTCAACCTAAAATCAACCAAATATCAACGTCTAACCTTGACGTTGTGTGGACGTCACCATTATAATATATATCAGACGTTAGACACTTTCCAACTCAACATTAAAATCAACCAAATATCAACGTCTAACCTTGACGTTGTGTGGACGTCACCATTATAATATATATCAGACGTTAGACACTTTCCAACTCAACCTAAAATCAACCAAATATCAACGTCTAACCTTGACGTTGTGTGGACGTCACCGTTATAATATATATCAGACGTTAGACACTTTCCAACTCAACATTAAAATCAACCAAATATCAACGTCTAACCTTGACGTTGTGTGGACGTCACCATTATAATATCAGACGTTAGACACTTTCCAACTCAACCTAAAATCAACCAAATATCAACGTCTAAGCTTGACGTTGTGTGGACGTCACCGTTATAATATCTATCAGACGTTAGACACTTTCCAACTCAACCTAAAATCAACCAAATATCAACGTCTAACCTTGACGTTGTGTGGACGTCACCGTTATAATATATATCAGACGTTAGACACTTTCCAACTCAACCTAAAATCAACCAAATATCAACCTCTAACCTTGACGTTGTGTGGGCGTCACCGTTATAATATACATCAGAAGTTAGACACTTTCCAACTCAACCTAAAATTAACCAAATATCAACGTCTAACCTTGACATTGTGTGGACATTACTGTTATAATATCAGACGTTAGACACTTTCCAACTCAACCTAAAATTACCCAAATATCAACGTCTAAGCTTGACGTTGTGTGGACGTCACCATTATAATATATATCAGACGTTAGACACTTTCCAACTCAACCTAAAATTACCCAAATATCAACGTCTAACCTTGACGTTGTGTGGACGTCACCATTATAATATATATCAGACGTTAGACACTTTCCAACTCAACCTAAAATTACCCAAATATCAACGTCTAACCTTGACGTTGTGTGGACGTCACCATTATAATATATATCAGACGTTAGACACTTTCCAACTCAACCTAAAATCAACCAAATATCAACGTCTAACCTTGACGTTGTGTGGACGTCACCGTTATAATATATATCAGACGTTAGACACTTTCCAACTCAACCTAAAATCAACCAAATATCAACGTCTAACCTTGACGTTGTGTGGACATTACTGTTATAATATCAGACGTTAGACACTTTCCAACTCAACCTAAAATCAACCAAATATCAACCTCTAACCTTGACGTTGTGTGGACGTCACCATTATAATATATATCAGACGTTAGACACTTTCCAACTCAACCTAAAATCAACCAAATATCAACGTCTAACCTTGACGTTGTGTGGACGTCACCGTTATAATATATATCAGACGTTAGACACTTTCCAACTCAACCTAAAATCAACCAAATATCAACGTCTAACCTTGACGTTGTGTGGACGTCACCATTATAATATATATCAGACGTTAGACACTTTCCAACTCAACCTAAAATCAACCAAATATCAACGTCTAACCTTGGCGTTGTGTGGACGTCACCATTATAATATTTATCAGATGTTAGACACTTTCCAACTCAACCTAAAATCAACCAAATATCAACGTCTAACCTTGACGTTGTGTGGACGTCACCATTATAATATCTATCAGACGTTAGACACTTTCCAACTCAACCTAAAATCAACCAAATATCAACGTCTAACCTTGACGTTGTGTGGACATTACCATTATAATATCAGACGTTAGACACTTTCCAACTCAACCTAAAATCAACCAAATATCAACGTCTAACCTTGACGTTGTGTGGACGTCACCATTATAATATATATCAGACGTTAGACACTTTCCAACTCAACCTAAAATCAACCAAATATCAACGTAATTTGACGTCATTATTAGACGTCAAAATAACGTTGTCCTTAGATGCTGACATTGAATTTTGGTCACCTGATGTCATGACCTAAATCTAACCTAATATTAACATATTTTTCGTGAGGTGCGTGGGCAGTCTGCGGGGGTCTGCGACGCAGTGCCAGGCGAAAGTATAAATCCAGCTTTAGGCACAACCATGTTATATTTTGGAGGCCATTTTATTAAAAAGTTGTTGCTGAAGTGTTCCGGGGAGGTTTCTGAAATGTTATGGAAAATTATGTATGGAGGGTCAGGAAGTCGGATAATGTGTTTGTAAGTGTGCGTATTTGCAAGGCAGCCCAGTGCGTGTTGTTGCCTTCACACAGAGTGCCTCTGAAGATGACAAATGAGCTCTTTGTGCCAACGCGCCTACTTGATTGTCACATTTTGCCCGGCTAAAGCAAACAAACACAAGCAAAATCTGAAAATGGAATGAGATTAGCTCTGAGTTCTGCTAGACGAGCAGCGAGTCATGCCAAAGCCCATTCCTCACCCACCGTGTGTCCTCTCTGTAGACTAGACCTGCTGACCGGTAATTGGACTGCCACTGTTCTCCTGAGAATATATTACTTGAATATTTCTGCCTCCCGCTTCTTAATGTAATTGCCCTGTTACGAGGAGAAAATACTATGGAAAAGAAAAATGAGCAAGACTAGAGGTGACTGTAAAACTAAAAGGTGGCTCAGGGATTTGCGACTTGCGGCAGAGATCATGTTGTAGACTAATTACGCCATCTTTTTCAGATGTGTATGAAAACACAAAGAGCAGAGTGAATTGTTCCTCCTCTAAAGATGCCTGAGGTGTATTGCCATGACAACAAGCAAGAGCACCAATCAAAGGTCATGATGACAAGAGTAATTGTGTGTTCGTGAGTGGGCGGTTGTGTGTATTTTGCGACTCATCATTTGTGTGCCTTTCTAGTGTTTGTTCAAACCCCTGTGTGCTCCTCTTTTCTTGGCTGCAGATCTCTAAAGAATCATTTCAGTGCTGCGAAGAAGACAAAATGAGATGGCAAGATAACTTTAAGATTGCTTGATTTTTGTCCGAATCAATTTTAGTAATGAAGGCATTTTTGTTAAAACTATAATATAAGAAATGAACGGTTTGCAGAGTTAAGCTGCGGTCACACTTGACTTTTCCTCCCATAGACTTTCATTCATACGCACGTGAATGCGTCAGACCGGAAACGCGGGGTCATGCGTCAAGTTTCGCAGGTTGCTGCGGTGCAAAGTTCAAGCTTGGTGAACTCTAACCTGCGAAATCGCATCACTTGACTGCATGAGACCAATCGAGGATCAAAACACGACCTCTCTGGGCTGAAATGTAAAACATTTAGCAATCGCTCGCTTTTTTAAATGTCTAATAAGCTTGTTTAATCCCACCCCCATTAGAACAAGATCATAATGCCAACCTCATTCATTGCCGTGTTACACATTATCATCCTCTGGATAATGATCGTCTGATCGCGTCAGTCTTCTGAAGCAATTCACAACTTAGTTTTGATGGTGAATCTCCTCCAAAAGTGACAGCGACTCTTTAATAACAAGTTTGTGGGTGTTTAAGTAATTGCTGTTATGTGATGTGCGTTAGACAGGACGGACTGTACCTCACGTTCATTCCATACAGATTACAATCCAAAAAACGTTTGTTTTCAAGTGCACTTGGTTTATTTAAAAGTACAGATTTCAAGCTTTATGAGGATATATCTCTTATGTCAGAGAAGCAAGTATTCGCTGAGACCACCAAACTGTCGTAAAAGCACAATGTCAGTCTATAGTGATCAATGATTGGCTCCTGTACTAGTAGGCGGGGCTTCATTCGCCATATTGACTGTTACACTCTCCCCATTCAAAACTATACAAGTGACATGTCTTGTGTAGTATATAGTCTTTGGTACTACTGAATTACTAGTAATTACAAAGCCAAAACTGGAAGTAATTTAACAATATCATGTACAATCATGGTGCAAAAATGTGTACACCCTAATGAATATGTTACAGAAAATATTAAATATAATTGCAATAAAGAGGACAACTCAAGAGAACCTTTATAGGATCATTATAGATATCAAACATCCATGTCAGCATCAGGAAGTCAAGGTGTTTTTAATTAAAAAAAGAATAGAGTTAGTAAAGGAAAGGTCGGGTCTCTTTGAAAAAAAAAATGGCCTAAAACATTTGATTTCTCAGTCATGCCATTTAAAGCTTTTGAGGTCAGTTCAGCCTGATCTCACGAGGAAACGTAACTGTTTTAAGTTTTGTCAGTTTAGAGGCTACTTAAGTCCAGTCCAGTCCTACAACAATGTACGATTTTAAAAAGGAGGCATGGCACCAAACCCCACCCCTAAACCCAACCGTCATTGGGGATAAGTAAATCGAACTACATTGTACGAATGAGATCATACGAATTCATATGAATTAGCCACTAAATCAAAAGTTACGAATGGCTGTGAGATTGTGTTGGGTCTGTTAATGAGTGTTTGATGTGGACACGTTACATTTTGATTGGAAATGAAAATCGAGTGGATGTCAGAACCCAATATCAGACTGACGTCAACCTAAAATCAACCAATGATCAACGTCCAATGATGTTAGAGCTTCACGTTGTGTGGACGTTACCACTATGACGTCTATCAAACGCTGGATTTTGGTTGCCCTACCTGATGAATAAATGCAAGTATTTGACGTCAATATAACATTTGTTTAAGATGTCGGCTTACTTTACATCACAACCTAAAATCAACCAAATATCAACGTCATTTGATGTCATTATTGGACGTCAAAATAACATTGCCCTTAGACGCTGGCTAGACATTAAATTTGGTCACCTGATGTCACAACCTTAATCTAACCTAATATTAACATCTTATGTTGTTGTGTGCCTGCTGGGGGTATATTATCCTGCTCACTATTGGGGTACCTGGTCAACAGCTAGTGTTGGGTACAGTTAAAGTCAAAATTATTAGCCCTCTTTTTCAAATATTTCTCAAATGGTGTTTAACAGAGCAAGGAAATTTTCACAGTATGTCTGATATTTAATATTTTTTCTTCTGGAGAAAGTCTTATTTGTTTTATTTGGGCTAGTATAGAAGCAGTTTTTATTTTTTTTAAAACATTTTAAGGTCAATAATATTAGCCCCCTTACGCAATATTGTTTTCAGGTGTGTAAAGCTGTTATACAATTATTTGCCTAATTGCCCTAACTTGCCTAATTAACCTAGTTACGCATTAAAATGTCGCTTTAAGCTGAATACAAGTATCTTGAACAATATCTACTCAAATATTATTTACTGTCATTATGGTGAATATAAAAGAAATCAGTTATTAGAGATGAGTTATTAAAACTATTATGTTTAGAAATGTGCTGAAGAACTCTTCTCTCCGTTAAACAGAAATTGGAGTAAACAATATATTCAGAAGCACTAATAATTTTGACTTCAACTGTAGGTGGCAGGTGTCAATATTACCCAGGATTTCCCAACAGAACATTGCCCAGAGCATCACACTCCTCCACTGGCTTCTCAAGTTGTCTCTAAATTTCTGATACTCGCTTGCCCCTTGTAGCCACCCTCGGCAATGGACAATGGTCATAATAGGCACTCTGATTGATTTGTGGCTGCATAGCCTCAAATTAATCAGTGTGTGTGTGTGTGTGTGTGTGTGTGTCTGTGTGTGTGTGTTGTGACACATTCCACACATAAACATCATTAAAATTGGATGTGAGTTTGTGGCTTGTCTCTCCTCGGATCACTGCTAGTAAACTCCATCACTGCAGACTGAGAGCAACCTGCGTCAGAATAAAGAAAAAGGCTCCTATTTCAGTTAATATTTAATTGACTAGAATAGATGCCATTTCCTGTATTCCGGTTTGTTTTAACCCTTGTGCGCTGTTTGAATTTACTATGCATCAATGCATCAAACCCAATGTTGTTACTAATCTTTCACATGTTCAAGACTGGGATAAAAGGGGAAAAAAAATCGCGGTCTGTATGCAATATCTAGTGTATATATCTATGTTTCAAACTCAGCACTTGTCGAACAAACTTGTGTTTCCGCTCTGCCGCATTCGTATGCGTATGATAGAAGTCTGTGGGGCGAAAAGTGCAGTGTGACCACGGCTTAAATATGGCTTGTGTAGGAGATGATCAAAAATAATCACTTTCCCTTGTGATCGGTCATTGTGTTGTTCACATCTGAATAGTATATTCTGCTGATTTATGTGAACAATCATCTGAAAAAGACTTGATTTGTATGTATTATTACAAATTTGGAGTTTTCCCTCAGAGCCTACTTACTGCATATTATTCAAAATAAAGTAAATATAAATGGCCCGAGGTGGCATGATGGCTTAGTGGTTATCACTTTCGCTTCATAGCAAGAAGGTCACTGGTTTGAGCCCAAGCTGAGCCAGCTGGTGTTTCTGTGTGGAGTTTGCACTTTCTCCCACTGTTGGCGTGGGTTTCCTGCGGGTGCTGTGGTTTCCCCCACAGTCCGAAGACATGCGCTATAGGTGAATTGAATCAACTAAATTGGCCGTAGTGTATGAGTGTGAATGTGTGTGTATGCATGTTTCCCAGTATTGGGTTGCAGCTGGAAGAGCATCCGCTGTGTAAAACATATGCTGGAATAGTTGGTGATTCATTCCGTTGTGGTGACCCCTGATATAAATGGACTAAGCTGAAGGAGAATGAATGAATAGGCTGAATGGATGGCATGGCTTATATACTGTAGGTTGGCCATGGCTGGTTGTTTCTCAGACCAATTTGCACCCAGCACCGCCACTCACCTGTCCTGCCTCATTCCACTTAATTTGACCATTTCTCATGTGAACGAAGTTAGCATGACAGTAGCACTGATTTTCCCCTCTGCCTGTCTTCCCGCTGGCAGCTGTGCCACACTGAGTTTTGACTGCGACTGATGGCAGAGGTTATTGAGGATGAAAACCGCCCTGCTTGCTCTGCTCACCAATGGCGTCTACGTTTCGTCACATTTTGTCGCACGAGGGCAGCTGTCATGTACCTGACATTAAAAAGATGGATGGCGGGACCCTTTTCTGCAGTTCTTCCAGCTCCACTGCGTTGCTTCTGCTCGTGTGCCGTCTTTCCACGTGACCAATCAGAGGGCACCGTCATGGCAGCTGGAAAAACTCTCCTCGTCTGTTTCTCGACCCCTGTGCATTGACCCCGCGCAAGTCCTTCTCCCTGCTGTCATGTTTGTTTACCCTAACAATGGCGCCTCAAGCAGCCTTCAAATGCGTGACATTTCCCATCTCACGAACTTTGAGTGCTGCCTTTTATTCTTGTGGATGACAGTTGTGCCTGTGCATCAAGCACTAAAAGAGTAATCCACATAAATATGAGACTCGTCATCTTTTACTTGAGCCTCATGCGCATGGATCTGGGTCACCGTTGTTGTTAAAGGGGAAATGAAGCACTCAGTCAAGTTTACATTATTTTGTACATTGGATTCCAGTTTAATGGAAATATATTAAACCAACTCGATTTATGTAAGCGTTTTGAAGAAAACGACATGTTTTACTATAGATTTTAAACCTAGGGCTGACGTCACGGGGTTGGTTCCGTTCCTCGTGACTCGATGTCCGCTCGTGGCAGTCTTTCAACTGGGTGTGCCTGGAAAGCGTGAGCACATCGCGCCAGGTGCACACCGTGTACACGTCACTAAAATTTGAACGCAAGAAAAGAAATAATGAACTTACACGCATAAAAGATGCGATATGTGAGCGGCCCTTAGTTGATAGCCTCAGCCATACAGTGCATCTGTAAAGTATTCATAGCGCTTCACATTTTATTTACATTATTTTGTACGTTGGATTCCAGTTTAATGAAAATATATTAAACCAACTCGATTTATGTAAGCGTTTTGAAGAAAACGACATGTTTTACTATAGATTTTAAACCTAGGGCTGACGTCACGGGGTTGGTTCCGTTCCTCGTGACTCGATGTCCGCTCGTGGCAGTCTTTCAACTGGGTGTGCCTGGAAAGCGTGAGCACATCGCGCCAGGTGCACACCGTGTACACGTCACTAAAATTTGAACGCAAGAAAAGAAATAATGAACTTTCACACATAAAAGATGCGATATGTGAGCGGCCCTTAGTTGATAGCCTCAGCCATACAGTGCATCTGTAAAGTATTCATAGCGCTTCACATTTTATTTACATTATTTTGTACATTGGATTCCAGTTTAATGAAAATATATTAAACCAACTCGATTTATGTAAGCGTTTTGAAGAAAACGGCATGTTTTACTATAGATTTTAAACCTAGGGCTGACGTCACGGGGTTGGTTCCGTTCCTCGTGACTCAATGTCCGCTCGTGGCAGTCTTTCATCTGGGTGTGCCTGGAAAGCGTGAGCACATCGCGCCACGTGCACACCGTGTACACGTCACTAAAATTTGAACGCAAGAAAAGAAATAATGAACTTTCACACATAAAAGATGCGATATGTGAGCGGCCCTTAGTTGATAGCCTCAGCCATACAGTGCATCTGTAAAGTATTCATAGCGCTTCACATTTTATTTACATTATTTTGTACATTGGATTCCAGTTTAATGAAAATATATTAAACCAACTCGATTTATGTAAGCGTTTTGAAGAAAACGGCATGTTTTACTATAGATTTTAAACCTAGGGCTGACGTCACGGGGTTGGTTCCGTTCCTCGTGACTCAATGTCCGCTCGTGGCAGTCTTTCATCTGGGTGTGCCTGGAAAGCGTGAGCACATCGCGCCACGTGCACACCGTGTACACGTCACTAAAATTTGAACGCAAGAAAAGAAATAATGAACTTTCACGCATGAAAGATGCGATATGTGAGTGGCCCTTAGTTGATAGCCTCAGCCATGCAGTGCATCTGTAAAGTATTCATAGCGCTTCACATTTTTTTATGTTACAGCCTTATTCCAAAATGGATTAAATTAATTTATTTTCTTAAATTCTACACACAATACTTCATAATGACAATGTAAAAAAGTTTTTTTTACTTTGTTGATGCACCTTTGGCAGCAATTACAGCCTCAAGTCTTTTTGAACATGATGCCACAAGCAAGGTCTTTGGGAATTTTTGCTCATTCCTCTTTGCGGTACCTCTCAAGCTCTCAGGGTGGATGGGAAGCGACGATGTGCAGTCATTTCAACACAATCTCACGGCAATTCGTAACTTTTTGATTTAGTGGCTAATTCGTACGAATTCGTACGATCTAATTCGTACAGTTTAATACGATTTGCTCATCCCCCAATGACGGTTGGGTTTAGGGGTGGGGTTAGGTGCCACGCCTCCTTTTTAAAATCGTACAATTTCGTACGACTGAATTAGCCACTAAACTGACAAAACGTAAAATACTTACGTTTTCTCGTGAGATCAGGCTGGTCATTTTCAGATCTCTCTAGAGATGTTCAGTAGGATTTAGGTCTGGGCTCTGGCTGGGCCACTCAAGGACATTCACCGAGCTGTTGTGAAGCCACTCCACTGATATTTTGGCGGTGTGCTTTGGGTCATTGTCCTGCTGGAAGATGAACCGTCGCCCCAGTCTGAGGTCAAGAGCACTCTGAAGCAGGTCTTCATTCAGGATGTCTCTGTACATCGCTGCATTCATCTTTCCCTCTATCCTGATTAGTCTTCCAGTTCCTGCTGCTGATAAACCTCCCCACAGCATGATGCTGCCACCACCATGCTTCACTGTAGAGATGTTATTAGCCTGGCATTCACCCCAAAGACGTTTTTTTTTGTTTGTTTTTTATTTGGAGATATTGTAAGAACGTGTCTAGAGCAAATATGTAAAACTGGTGCAATTGTTGGTTAAAGTGTCAAAAATATGTGTTTTCTACAGCCCACTGAAGTCAACTCATCTGAGTGAGGCAAACTCACAATGATGCTCTGTGCGCTTCTTTGGTGGGGATCTTGTCAGTCCAAAAAATGATGGGTTCCACTAAACCTGCTTTGCATTGAAGGCACATTTATATTCAGTTCCTCTTTTAAGACTTTCATCAAATGTCATCATTACGCGAGATAATTCAAATGCAGTGTCTGTTTTTATGTTGCAGAAAATGGCACTTTTAACTCCAGCAGTGAAGCAGAGAGGAAGACACAGTCATACTACCTTTCCTGTCTTAATGAACAGCGAATAGAAGACCTCGGAGCCCATCCACTCATGGATTTAATTACAAAGGTGAGTTTTTCTACAGTGCCCTCCTACGGTGTGGAGTGTTTTCCACATCATGTCACTTTTTAAGATAAATTTAAGCCTTCTTTAAGACAAAAATGATGTTAAGTTTTATTAACTGCATCAAATGTATGTTTAGTTAATGCAGATAATAATACAAATACCGAGTTTTTAATAATAGATTAACTTAAGAAAATGGATCATTTAAAATTGCCATATTTAATGTATAAAATGGAAATCAAGAAAGAAGAACTTTACATGAGATCAGGATGATGCTGATTTTAGAAAAATGTCCTAATTTTACGTCATTATAGATTATTATTATTATTATTATTATTATTATTATTATTAATTCCCAATACAGGGTTGCGACTGGAAGGGCATCCGCTGTGTAAAACATATAACGGAGTAGTTGGCGGTTCATTCCACTGTGGTGTCGAGTGATCAGAGTGACCCACACCGCTTCCTTTGCACGTTGTCGTGCATTTATACTTCCGCATGCTGTTTGTGTTCCAAAACACTAGCTGGCAGTAGGTTTTGATGTTCCTCTGTGTCGAGTTTCTTCTCTGGTGTTTCGTTTTTTCTGAAGGCTACCTTAATGTACAAGTAGCTAAAACTTGCTCATTCAGAGGCGTACAACAACTTTAATCATAAGATAAACGCAAAACAAAACTTTCCACCTGGAGCTCCTTCACAGAACTTGTAAACACTCACTACAACGGGTTCGCGCGACTCTCGGTCCCACCAACACTCATCAGCGCTACCAAAGCGACTAATCGCAAAGCTTGCGCTACGCATTGCCATCAACCACGGTGTGGGGTCTGCGGAGCATATGCGAGCACTAGACGCAAAAGTATAAATATGAAAATAATTGATATATGAATATTATTATGGCGCAGTAGGTAGTGCTGTCGCCTCACAGCAAGAAGGTCGCTGGTTCAAGCCTCGGCTGGGTCAGTTGGCGTTTCTGTGTGGAGTTTGCATGTTCTCCCCGCGTTCGTGTGGGTTTCCTCCTGGTGCACCGGTTTCCCCCACAATTCCAAAGACATGTGGTACAGGTGAATTGGGTAAGCTAAATTGTCCGTAATGCATGTGTGTCAATGAGTGTGAATGGATGTTTCCCAGTGATGGGTTGCGGCTGGAAGGGCATCCGCCACGTAAAAACGTTTTCGTTCCGCTGTGGCGACCCCAGATTAATAAAGGGACTAAGCCGAAAAAAAAATGAATGAATAAATGAATAAATATTATTATTATTATTATTTATTTTTTTATTTATTATCTTTCCCAGCACTGGGTTGCAGCTAGAAGTTGGTTGCATCCGCTGCGTAAAACATATGCCAGAATAGTTGTCAGTTCATTCTGCTGTGGTGACCTCTGAAATGGAGACTAAGGAAAATGAAAGATGAATAAATAAAAATTATTATTATTATTTATTTTTTGGCTTGTAGCTGGAAAGGCATCTGCTGCGTAAAACCTATGCTGGAACAGTTGTCGGTTCACTCTGCTGTAGCTGTCACGAGATGGGGAGTCACAAAACACAAAAATCCAAGTGCAGCAATTTATTTTGACAAAAACAAGGGTTCTTAATCTAGCACAGGAACTACAAACAAGACACAAAAATCTAGAACTGAGACCAGACAAAAGAACTAACCAAAAAATCCCAAAATAGGCGACTACAAAAACAGGGTAGGAATGTTAACAAAAACCAACAAGAATCCAAGATTAAGCAAATACAAAACTAGAAAACCAAACAAACATACCAGGCATGAGGTGCTAACAAAATCCTAAGGCAACTAAAACACAAGACAAAAGGGTTTATAAAGACAGGGCTAAATTAACAAACAAGAAACAGCTGAAACAGAATACAATCAGAAGTGCAAAGGATTGTAGGAAATGAAGTTAAACTACAAAACAACCTAGTGCCCTCAAGTGTCCAAAAGAGGGCACTGCAACATGTGACAGTAGCAACCCAGATAAATAAGGAAAATACTAAAGGAAAATGAATGAATGAATAATAATAATCTATAATGACATATAATTATTATTATTCATTTTTTCAAAAACGACTTCATCATCCTAATCTTGCGTAAAGTTCATAATAATAATTTTACGTCATTATAGATTATTGTAATAAGAGACAATTCAACCAATCTCACTAGAAAATATAATAAATGTGTTAAATTTTGGCACACAAGTGGCTAATTTGTACGAATTGGGATTGTGTTTGACGGTTAGGATAGTAGGTTGAGTTTTTAAATCAGAATATGGTCACCAAAATATAGATTTGATCATGAAGGAATTAAAACAAACATTTAAAAGACTTACAATAAGACAGCAGAAGTTGGTGTCAGCTATTCATTTGTAGTCATTCTGCGTATGTTAATAAGTAACACTCACAAAAAAGAAAACACCAATTTTGCAGAATGACCTTTGGTTTAATTTGATGCCTGATTAATTTTTTTTGATTGCTTTTCTGCGCATCCCTTAAAAATCCGAGTCCTTTATATGAACCGAGCAAGACAACTCGTATCAAATGGCTACGATGCTATCAATTCCTCTAGGTTTAAAATCAGCGAGCCTTGAAATGATGTAGACATCCTTCAGCGAAAGACGTTTTGCACTTCTATCTCTCTGAATCAGCCATTTTGAAGAAGAAAGCTGCGATTCTGAAGCTCAGCGCAGACCTGGAAGATTACTCAGTGTTGCAGACACAAAGCAGGCATGTCAAACAGCACTTCATCTTCCTAATTTACAGTCGTCCCCACACGCAGCTGCCTTCTGGAAGCTTTAAAAAAAAATACGACTGGAAAGAAAAATCTACCCTGACTCTGATGAGCAGCCTTTTGAAGGCAACTTTAGCAATGCTATATCTTTCACTGGTGTCTTTCGCTCAATCTGCCGCTCGCTCTGTCATCTCGGGATCACAGTGATTGAGCGGATAGAGAGCTGAGAATAGGTTGATTCTCAGAGGTGAGACAGATTTAATTGGCTTTGATATTAAGAGTCAGGCCGAATCCATCAGAGCCATGCGGTTTTTAAACTTTTCATAATTCTGTTGCTTTGATCTACACATTTTAATATCAACGTGAATTGGCGCCCTCGGCTTATTTCACCTGCGAAACAGACTGTTAAACAGGAAAACTGATGTGAGTTTTAGCTTAGGCTTTCGATATCAGACTGCAGTCATTTATGGAGATGATTTTGTTTACATCAGTACTACAGTGCGGGAAATAAGTATTGAACACGTCAGGTTTTTTTCTGGGAATATTATTTCTAATGAAGCTGTTGACATGGAATTAAACCAGATTTTTGGTAAAAACCCAAAAATACAAACAAAAATAGCTGTGTGTGATAACAATGGAATGACACAAGGAGGAACGCTTGAATTACTGAAATGTAATCAATATATAAAAGTTTTTTTGGTGATGGCAGCTTAAAGACACCTCTCATGTGAAGAATGAAGTGTTATGCATTGCTTAATACTTATCAAGTATTTATCATTTGCATATTTATATTTGTTTTAATAAAAAAACAAGTTTAGATTTGTCCACCTGTTGGGTTTTGAAGATGTATTGTATGCATCACCATATGGGGCCTGAGAATAGGACGTGTGTTTGAAAAATTTTCATTATTCATTATTATTGTTTGTTTATTAGTTTGCTGAAAATTAGAACTGAATTTAGAAATAGTTTTGAAACAAATCTTTGCGCTTAACGAACGAAATACAATATGTGGGCTAATGGATGTCTTCGGTGGAGTCCATCCACCACCCTTACTCCATGAAAGTAAAGAGTATAAGTAAAGTAAAGAGAAAGTAAAGAGGCCGAATGGAGGAGGCTCGTTCTGTAGATGGTCTTTATCCTCGTGCGGATGGTCTTTAATTGTTTTCTTGCTAGTGAACCATTCAGTTTTTCCATTTACAATAATTAGCTTTGCATTCATACATTTGACAGACGCCTTTATTAAAAAATAAATCATGCGCAATAAGGAAAGGCGCCAAATAAATAAACAACTCAGTCATGCACTATACAAATTATTTAGCTTATTGTTCATTTTACTTAAGTAAAATGAGCTTAAACAACACCATGTTTTGGGGTGGACAACTTAATTGTTTTATGTTCAATCCACTAAAATTTGTTAAGTTAACTTAATGGATTTGTGTTGGGACAACATGAATAAATTGTGTGAAAACCTGCTATTTTTCACAGTGTGAAGCTGATGTTTTTCTTTGTGTGTTTGTGTGTAGATCGGAGGCTGGAACATCACAGAGTCCTGGGACAAAGAGAATTTTCTTGATGTTTTAAAGATCATTTCTGGACCGTACAGAGCTCAGCCCTTCTTCACCGTCAGCGTCAGCGTAGACCCCAAAAACTCCAACAGCAACGTCATTCAGGTACATTTACTCAACTTATCCAATTGTTAACATATTTTATGGGTCTGTATTTGCCATAGACCTGCACAATATATCGTTTCAGCATTAATAACATTATGTGCACATCTGCAATAGTCACATGATCTCAAGATACACAATATTGAGTCTGAAGTTTAGTTGCCCAGGAGCTACAGAGCTACAAGTTGTTTGTAGAGTCACTGTTAAGTTTAACCATAATAGAGTGAAGGTTTATTATTTGCATGTGCTTTTAAGGCATGTGACTGAGCATTTCAAGAGAGTTTAGAATATTTGAGCACACAAAAAAAATGATGTTTGGAGGTATAACAAAGATTTATTGTATTTAATTTGTTGCAGACCTCACTCTGGAGATCTTTAAAATGAATAGAAAACAGAGAGAAACAGAGAGTTGGTCTTCAGCTGTGCTGTCCTCTTTGTTGACTTTAATCACACATGGCATTAAAAGCCATGACATCTCAGATACCACATGTATAGATAGATGTATAATATATATATATATATATATACAAATATGTGTCAAATACAGGATCATAAATCAATAACAGTATCACATGCTAACATCAGATTATCCTTTAAAACTCAATTAACAAACCCACTTCTTTACAAATAGCAGACATGACTTAACACAGATAATTTACACACATAACTGCAGTTACTATTTTATCTCATAAAATTATAGCATTTCATCTATATTGTAGTACTTTACTAACCTTTAAAAGGAATAAAAAACAGAGAGAAACAGAGAGTTGGTCTTCAGCTGTGCTGTCCTCTTTGTTGACTGAAGATGCGCTGTGGTTGTCATGGCAACACTTTCTCTCAACTGCCAGCAGTTTAAAAAATGCTTTGTGTTCTTCTTAAAGAGACAGTGTTAATACTGTAATAAATAACAGATCTAGTTTTAATTTAATCTTCTTGTCACCTAAAACTCATTTGGGTCACAAATTATTTATACAGAATTTATACCATTTATGAAAAAAAAAAAGGTTTTCTTTTATTTAGAATTTTTGTCTTGTTTCTTGACCAAATATCTACATTTCAACCCTACTGAAAAAACCAGCTTAAACCAGCCTAGGCTGGTTGGTTGGTTTTAGCTGGTTTTCAGCCATTTCCAGCCTGGTCTTAGCTGGTCAGGCTGGAAAATGACCAGCTAAATCCAGCTAAAACCAGCCTGACCAGCCTAGCCAGGGGGCCCAGCCAAAACCAGCTATGTCCAGCTTAAACCAGGCTGGTCAAGCTGGTTTTAGCTGGATTTAGCTGGTCATTTTCCAGCCTGACCAGCTAAGACCAGGCTGGAAATGGCTGAAAACCAGCCTGGAAATGGCCAAAACCCCTCTAAAACCAGGCTGGTCAACCAGCTAAAACCAGCCAACCAGCCAAAGCTGGTTTAAGCTGGATTTTTCAGCAGGGAAAGTGAAAACAAGATTATTTTACTTACTACATTGGCAGATAATTTGCTTATTTTAAGGAAAAAACTATTCATTTGGACTATTTTTGATTATTTTTACTTGATCTTAGAATTTTTTTTCATATTTAGACTAGAAACAAGACAAAGCAAAGAAAAATAAGCATTTTTTTGCGTCGTGATTATTTAATTTCTGTACCTGAATTCTGTTAGACTCCCTAGAAAACTTTTATATCGCAATATTTATCGCAGAAAAATCAAATATAGTAATATCAGATTTATATCGTGCAGCCCTCATTCTATATTTGAAGTCAACATTATAAAATGTAATTATTTTACAAATATTCCCCAAGTGTTGTTTAATGGGAGAGAAGATTATTTTCAACACTTTCAAATACATAATAGTTTTACTAACTAATTTCTACACTGTAAAATAAAATGTACTGCTTTCAAATGTTTAGTTGAGTCAAATAAAATGTTCTAGTCATCTCAACTTACAGTAGTCAAACTGACTAAAAATATGAAGTTAAACTCATTAACTTATTAAAATAAGTTAAAGTAACTTCTAGCATTTGTTGTCATGACTTTTTGTGTAATATCTAATGTCTTTTTTTGCCATGAAGACAGTTCATGATATTTTTGGATATATTATTTGGATATTTGGATATATTATGGCTAAACGGTGGCACAGTGGGTAGCACGTTCACCTCACTACAAGAAGGTTGCTGGTTTGAGCCTCGGCTGGGTCAGTTGGCATATCTGTGTGGAGTTTACATGTTCTCCCTGTGTTGGCGTGGGTTTCCTCCGGGTGCTCCGGTTCCCCCACAGTCCAAAGACATGTGGGATAGGTGAATTGGATACACTAATTTGTCTGTAGTGGATGCGTGTAAATGAGTGTGTATGGATGTTTCCCAGTGATGGGTTGCAGCTGGAAGGGTATCCGCCGCAAAAAAACATATGTTGGATAAATAGGTGGTCCATTCCGCTGTGAAAATGAATAAATGACTAGCTTCGATATGAAAATTCACTTGCTTTGTTATTTTAAATTGACAGCACTTGGGAAATATTTGGTAAAAGAATACAAAAAATTCACATGAGGGCTAAGCATGTTGGCTTCGACTGTGTGTTTACCTCATCTGTGTTTGTTTGCTCAGCTGTGTAAACTTTCTGTTTCCCCAGGTCGACCAATCAGGACTCTTCCTCCCGTCCCGAGATTATTACCTCAATAAGACTAACGAGAAGGTAGGATTCAACAGATTTCAGTTAACCTGACTTGATTTTGTTTGAAGAAAGATAAATAATCATTATTATACGTCAGTATAGATTGTAATAAGGGACAATTCACTCGATCTCCCAAGAAAATATAATCTATTTACTTGGCAAATGAGTGGCTAGTTTGCAGTGTTGGGCAAGCTACTTGAAATATGTATTGAGCTATAAGCTATTAGCCACTCTACTTAAAATGTAGCTTAACTACACTAAAAGCTACACCCTGGGAAATGTAGCAAGCTAAGCTAAAAGCCACATGGCAAAAGTAGTTTAGCTACATCTAAGCTATTTTTACAATTGTCATTTTTAATTCAAAGAAACTTAAATCCAAATCAATCATCTCTTAATGATCAATAAAACTGTCAATGAAACACGAGGCAGAATAGTTCAGTTCAGTTATTTACTGTAAATAATATGCTGTACTAAACAGAAACACATTATAGTGTATATAATAGCTAAAACATCCAATAAAACCAGGTGTTACACATTTAAAATACTATAGTCATTTATAGTAGAGGGAAATATTTTGGAATAAGCATTATTGTGTGTATACTTGTAGCGACGCTACTGCCCAACACTGCTAATTTGTATGAATTGGGATTGTGTTTGATAGTTAGTCAGTTAGATAGTAGGGTAAGTTTTTACATCAGAATATGGTCTCCAAAATATAGATTTCCTTATGAAAGAAAACATTTTAAAGACCTATAATAAGACAGCAGGGGTGGCACAGGGGCTCAGTGGTTAGCACTGTCACCTTACAGCAAGAAGGTTGCTGGTTTGAGTCCTAGCTGGGCCAGTTGGCATTACTGTTTGGAGTTTGCATGTTCTCCCTGTTTGGTGTGGTGCTCCGGTTTCCCCCACAATCCAAAAGACAAGTGCTGTAGGTCAACTGAATAAACTAAATTGGCTGTAGTGTATGAGTGCGTGTGTGCGCGCGTGTGTGTGTGAATGTGAGAGTGTATGGGTGTTTCCCAATACTGGGTTGTGGCTGGAAGGGCATCCGCTGTTTAAAACATTTCCTAGATAAGTAGGCGGTTTATTCCGCTGTGGTGACCCCTAATAAATAAGGGACTAAGCTGAAGGAAAATGAATGAATAACGTTCATTTATTAATGTTCACTCATCTTCAGTCATGATCAGTCCCACACAGGGCCGGCGCGTCCATAGAGGCGACCTAGGCCGCGACACCTCCCTCACCACCCGCGTCCTCAGCAGTTATATCCGCGCCTAGGGCAGCAGAATAGAGAGGGCGGCGTCCGCGACACCTCCCTCACCACCTGCGTCCTCAGTTATATCCGCGACGGGTCCCTTTCGTTTTCACTTTCGGGTTAAGGGCGGCGTGAACGTCCTTTACCTAGAGCGGCAGTTTAGCTTGCTCCGGCCCTGGTCCCACACACCCCCGCAATACGCTAGTGTTTGAAGGGAAAGGCACGTTCACGTTTTACCAGATCCGTCACTTCATATTTGGTATTGTTTTGTGTCGACATCGATACGAACAGGCAAAGGATCCGGACAAACGACAAATCATTTAAAGACTTTTAGTCAAATCGTTTATTAAAGCTGTGTTACACACTGAATGGAAGGTCATTTTCAAAAACTCTTTAAAAGCAACAAGTTGACTTTACTTAAAAATAAGTTCGTAAACCAGTTATAACCTGGAATTGTTAAGCTGAGTAAACAGTATGAGTGTTTCCTAGTGCTGGGTTGCGGTTGGAAGGGCATCCGCTGCATAAAACCTATGCTGGAATAGTTGCCGGTTCATTGCGCTGTGGCAACCCTTGATAAATAAGTGACTAAGCCAAAGGAAAATGAATTAATAATCACTTTTTAGTGTAGTGTGCGGACCCTCATCGTAAACTGTGTTCACATTTCCAAAAAAACATGGCTATCCCTTTCAGTCTCATTGCAGCTCTATAGTCCTGCAGCTGATCTATGCTGGTTTTGTGTGTTTAGGTTTTGAAAGCTTATCTGGATTACATGGTGGAGCTGGGTTTGTTGTTGGGAGGAGACAAGAATTCCACTCGGGGTCAGATGCAGCAGATTTTGGACTTTGAGACGGCGCTGGCGAACATTACCGTGCCTCAGGACGAACGGCGAGACGAGGAGAAGATCTACCACAAGATAACCATAGCTGACCTCCAGGTGCGTGTGCAGACAGGAAAGGAGATCTGTGTTGAATATTGGAGATCATGGATAATGGGAACACTTTAGAAGGTCACACTTTATTTGAATGTACATGTCATGCTATTAACACACTGTTAACCATTAAGGCTTTTAGCTAAATGAACTATTAATTGGCTGTTAATTAATAGTAGTTATCTCTCTATCTGTCTGTCTGTGTGTGTGTCTGTCAGTCTGTCTAGTTTATGCATGGATTGGCCACCACAGAGTCCACACATTAACTCTATTGAGAATCTTTGAGACTGTCTGTCTGTCTGTCTTACACATGCATTGGCTACCACAGAGTTCACACCTTAACGCTATTGAGAATCTTTGAGATGTTCTGGGGAAGAGCCTGTCTGTCTGTCTGTCTGTCTGTCTGTCTGTCTGTCTGTCTGTCTGTCCGTTTGTCTGCTTTAGGCATGGATTGGTCATCTATGTCTGTCTGTCTGTCTGTCTGTCTGTCTGTCTATCTGTCTATCTATCTATCTATCTATCTATCTATCTATCTATCTATCTATCTATCTATCTATCTATCTATCTATCTATCTATCTATCTATCTATCTATCTATCTATCTATCTATCTATCTATCTATCTATCTATCTATCTGTCTGATTGTCTGTCTATTGCTCTGTCTGTCTAGTTTATGCATGGATTGGCCACCCCAGAGTCCACACCTTAACTATATTGACAATCTTTGAGACACCCTGGGGAAGAGTCTGTGTGTCTGTCTATCTATCTATCTATCTATCTATCTATCTATCTATCTATCTATCTATCTATCTATCTATCTATCTATCTATCTATCTATCTATCTATCTATCTATCTATCTATCTATCTATCTATCTATCTATCTATCTATCTATCTATCTATCTATCTATCTATCTATCTATCTATCTATCTATCTATCTATCTATCTGTCTGTCTGTCTGTCTATTGCTCTGTCTGTTTAGTTTATACATGGACTGGCCATCCCAGAGTCCACACCTTAACTATATTGACAATCTTTGAGACACCCTGGGGAAGAGTCTGTGTGTCTGTTTGTCTATCTATCTATCTATCTATCTATCTATCTATCTATCTATCTATCTATCTATCTATCTATCTATCTGTCTGTCTGTCTGTCTGTCTGTCTGTCTGTCTGTCTGTCTGTCTGTCTGTCTGTCTGTCTGTCTGTCTGTCTGTCTGTCTGATTGTCTGTCTATTGTTCTGTCTGTCTAGTTTATGCATGGATTGGCCACCCCAGAGTCCACACCATAACTATATTGAGAATCTTTGAGACACCCTGGGGAGGAGTCTGTGTGTATATCTATCTATCTATCTATCTATCTATCTATCTATCTATCTATCTATCTATCTATCTATCTATCTATCTATCTATCTATCTATCTATCTATCCATCCATCCATCCATCCATCCATCCATCCATCCATCCATCCATCCATCCATCCATCCATCCATCCATCCATCCATCCATCCATCCATCCATCCATCCATCCATCCATCCATCCATCCATCCATCCATCCATCCATCCATCCATCTGTCTGTCTGTCTGTCTGATTGTCTGTCTATTGTTCTGTCTGTCTAGTTTATGCATGGATTGGCCACCCCAGAGTCCACACCTTAACTATATTGAGAATCTTTGAGACACCCTGGGGAGGAGTCTGTGTGTATATCTATCTATCTATCTATCTATCTATCTATCTATCTATCTATCTATCCATCCATCCATCCATCCATCCATCCATCCATCCATCCATCCATCCATCCATCCATCCATCCATCCATCCATCCATCCATCCATCCATCCATCCCTCCATCCATCCATCCATCCGTGCATATTCATTCCTTTTCATATCCACTGGCTCTTTTCCTCCAGTTAATTATTTGAGTTTTTTTCTTCCATCTGAGCACCTGTGTTTAGGAAACTTTTGTTTCGTGAAGGCTCCTGTGATTTCCCTGGTAACAGTTGCTGAGCAACAGTACAGTGAGGTGGAGGGATTTTGCATGACGGATGATCACTGACTGATTAGATGATGTCTTCTGTCAGTGTGAAGGGAAAGAAATCCAGTCCCTTGAAAAGCTGCATATTACAGTGACATTTACAATTAGGATTTTGTCTATATTTATAATAATCTTCTAAACAGATCCTGAAAACAAATAACAGTTGTTTAGACAGACGTCAGTACAGTAAATGTTCACAATTACGCATTATTCATATTATATTTTCATTTACCTAAAAATAATTTCATTAGAAAGGATCTGATTGAAGAGCAACACCGAATCTGGGATACATTTTATATTCATGTCACTGGTTCTCTTGCATGTCATGAGGACACATCTCTAGCAGTCGTAAAGCTCAGATGCTTGGGGCACAGCAAGGATTCTTGCATGATCTTTTTTAATTTTTTTAGAAAACTAAATAACAATAAATGTGCTGTTTTTAGCTGCTGTGATGTGTGTGGGAGACACATACTCAGTGCATCTGGAGAGTATTCAGTGCTTCACTTTTTCCACATTTTTTCATGTCACAGCATTATTCTAAAATAGATTAAATTCATTTATTTCTTCAACATTCTACACACAATCCCCCATAATGACAATATGAAAAAAGATTTTTTGAAATTGTTGCAAATTTATTAGAAATAAAAAACCTAAAAAAAATCACATGTACATCAGTATTCTCAGCCTTTGCTCAATCCTTGTTGATGCACCTTTGGTAGCAATTACACCCTCAAGTCTTTTTGAATATGATGCCACAACTTAGAACACCTGTCTTTGGGAATTTTTGCCCATTCCTCTTTGCAGTACCTCTCAAGCTCTATCAGGTTGGATGGGAAGCAACGGTGTACAGCCATTTTCAGATCTCTCCAGAGATGTTCAATAGGATTTATGTCTGGGCTCTGGCTGGGCCACTCAACAACATTCACCAAGTTGTTGTGAAGCCACTCTACTAATATTTTGGTGGTGTGCTTTGGGTCATTGTCCTGCTGGAAGATGAACCGTCACCCCAGTCTGAGGTCAAGAGCACTCTGAAGCAGGTCTTCATTCAGGATGTCTCTGTACATCGCTGTATTCATCTTTTCCTCTATCCTGACTAGTCTTCCAGTTCCTGCTGCTGAAAAACATCCCCACAGCATGATGCTGCCACCACCATGCGTCACTGTAGGGATGGTATTAGCCTGGTGATGAGCGCTGCCTGGTTTTCTCCAAACGTAACGCCTGGCATTCACTCCAAAGTGTTTATTTTTAGTCTCATCAGACCAGAGAGTTTAGTTTCTGATGGTCTGAGAGTCCTTCAGATGCCTTTTGGCAAATTCCAGGCGGGGAGTGGCTTCCATCTGGCCACTCTACCATACAGGCCTGATTGGTGGATCGCTGCACAGATGGTTGTCCTTCTGTAAGGTTCTTCTCTCTTCACAGAAAAACACTGGAGCTCAGACAGAGTGACCATCGGGTTATTGATCACCTCCCTGACTAAGACCCTTCTCCCCTGATCACTCAGCTTAAATGGCCGGCCAGCTCTAGGAAGAGTCCTGGTGGTTAAACATCTTCCACTTACGGATGATGGAGGCCGCTGTGCTCAGTGGAACTTTCAGAGCAGCAGAAATGTTTCTGTAACCTTCCCCAGCCTTGTGCCTCGAAACAATTCTGTCTCAGAGGTCTACAGACAATTCTTTTGTCTTCATGCTTGGTTTGTGCTTTGACATGCACTGTCAACCCTGGGACCCATGTCCAATCAACTGAATTGACCACAGGTGAACTCCAATTAAGCTGCTGAAACATCTCAAGAATGATCAGGGGAAACAGAATGTACCTGAGCTCAATTTAGAGCTTCAGGGCGAAGGCTGTGGATACTGATGTACATGTGATTTTTCAGGGTTTTTCTTTTTCACTAAATTTGCAACAGTTTCAAGAAATCTTTTTTCACATTGTCATTATGGGGGATTGTGTGTAGAACTTTAAGGAAATAAATTAATTTAATCCATTTTTGGAATAAGGCTGTAACATAAAAAACTGGAAAAAGTGAAGCATTATGAATACTTTCCGGATGCTCTGTGTACAGTTGACGTCAAAATTATTAGCCCTCTTCAATTATTAGCCCCATGTATATTTTACCCAATTTCTATTTAACAGAAAGAAGATTTGTCACATTTCTAAACATAATAGTTTTAATAACTCATTTCTAATAGCTGATTTCTTTTATCTTTGCCATTACAGCAATACATAATATTTTATTCGATATTTTGCAAGATACTACAGGAGTATTCAGCTTAAAGTGACATTTAAAGACTTAACTAGGTCATTTAGGGTAATTAGGGTAATTAGGCAAATCAGTGTAAAATGAAGGTTTGTTCTGTAGACAATTGAAAAAAAAAAAAAATATATATATATATATATATATATATATATATATATATATATATATATATATATATCATGTAAGGGGCTAATAATATTGACCTTAAAATCCTTTTACAAAAATTAAAAAGTGCTTTTATTCTAGTCAAAATAAAACAAATAAGACTTTCTTTAGAAGAAAAAATATTAAAGGAAATACTGTGAAAAATTCCCTGCTGTTAAGCATAATTGGGTAAATATTTGAAAAAATGTCACAGGAGGGTTAATAATTCTGACTTTAACTGTATATCAAGTCCCAGACAGCAGATTTTATTTCTAAAACCACAGCAGAATTTGCCGGGACAGAGTAATTCAATCATAAACAACTTTCCACACACTCAATCTCATATTAGTAAAGCTCGCGTTACACAATGATTTATGTTATCCGTTTTCTCTCCTTCTTTTACTCATATATTGGTGTTTACCTAGTAGCTATAGTTAAACTGCTTAAAGGGGATTATTATTATGCAAAAATCCCTTTTATAAGGGGTTTAAACACAGTTGTGTGGTAACAGTGTGTGAATATATCCAGCTTCTAATGGTAAAATGTACAAATACAATTTTTTATAATCACACTTGATAAACACAGTCTGCAGAAACACTTTGATTAACATTCTCTCTTTGTACTTGTCATCAGAGGGAGAAAGCCCCATCCGTTAGTGACAATCACTCCCTCATTAGTATAAACAGTAAAGGCGATTTGTACTACGTCAAGCGGACTTGTATGATCTGATGCAGCCTTCGCATAGCTCTCTCTCCGTCGGTGACGCCAACGCTAACATGCACCTCTCAAATAATTTAAATGCACATCGCAGCAACACATAATGTAAGCTTTGTGATTGGTCAGCTTGGTAGCTGTGATGAGTGTGGGCGGTGCTGAGAGCCGCGAGCTTGAGGGAGTGAGTGTTTACAAGTGTCGAGTCCCGTGAAGGAGCACCATTTGGAAACTTGTGCCTGCGTCCGAAACCACCTACTACTGAGTAGGTACTGCATTTGAGTTTAAATGTACTAGTCTGCCGTTAAGCCGCCTTTCCACTGCACACGTCATTCGGACATGACCGTCGGAATACGCCCCCTTGTGGCAGTCGCACAAAATTTTCAGTTTTGACGTGCACCATAGGAGAGAAGCTGGATTCTCTCGGTGTCCGAAATAAAGGAGTGCAAAAGCAAGAGCCATATTCTCTGTGCCTTCTTTGTGAATTGCGAGGTTCCGGAACAGATCGGGGTAACAGATCCGGGGTGGGGGTGCGGGGTGTTTGGCACAGACAAAAGTGAAGAGGTGGGTGGGTGGTGAGATGACGGGGCGTTGGATGGTGGAGGTGTGTCGCGGACGAAAGTGAAGAGCGGGGGGATTTGTCGCAGACCAAAGTGAAGGGCCTGTGCCAGCAATGCCCGTTGGGTAATCCGGCCCTGGCTATACGCAAGGTAGGCGCCGTGGGTCATACCGATCACTCGACGCAGTAGTATAAACCAGCCTTAAGAAGCAGCCGCTCATCATTCAGCGGTTTTCACCTAATAATATTAGTGTTGTTTTGAATCTGCCACTATGCTGACACATAGGCATTTGTAGCCCTGCCCTCTTTTGAAAAGAGATTTAAATTTAAAGCAACAGTCGCCAAAACAGCATAATTGGGACCAAAGCCTAAATGAGACAGTTTCAATGAGTTATAAAACATTATTTGTAGGGAAATTATTGAGCTAAAACTTCACATACACACTCTAGGGACTTATTTTATGTCTTGTTAAAAGGGTCCCCTTTAAAATCTAATATCATGAAGCATATTTGACACATGACATATTTGAGTCTTTATTTCATCAGAAAGCGAACAAAAAAATATGTTTTTTTACCTCCAAGGGCATGTTTTCAGCCTGAAAATAATTGTCTTTCATCTCAACTCTCATTAGCCGAGGATTGTAACAGTGACTTCTTATTTTGTACATCTTTATGCGGAGCGTCCTCAAGGGTTCACTTGGGTTTTTTGAGTTTATTATAAAACAACAGCTCTCATAACCCATACGAGAGAGAAGGAAAATAGTCCATTTTAGTCAGCTAATCTGTTTTCATCTGCCAGAATCCACAGCAGAGATGAGGGTTATGTGGTGAATGAGGGGCTTTCGAGGCTGCGTGTTTACGATGGAGGTCTTTGTTGTATTACACCCAAGGGCAGAACTGAATCTGGGAGTCTGGAATGCAAACATGCGGGTTATTGGCTCTAGTCTGCTGATTATTTTCGAGCGTTTTGTGCAAATCGAATCTGAACACGCAAGCTGTGTCCTTGTTATGGTTGAAAGAGAAGTCATTAAGGCAAAACACTGAGACAAGCAGCGCTCTCACAGTCAAGGTTATGGAGGAAAAAAGTATGAAAGATGGCTGTAATTAAAAGTAACACTCCATATATTGGTGGCCTGCAGTAAGCTGTTTTATTAAAGTGCAATCGCCCTTCGTGATGACACACCATGTTGAAATTAAAGGACCAGCCGGATACTGTTTTCTTCATAATTATTATCAACATTAATTGGTTATAATATACATTTAAAAAGTGAAAAAAGCCACATTATGAAACATAAATGGCATGACAATTGTTATCTAGCCTATTGTTATAACCTGTCTATTATTAAGATATTGCCTGTTTATTAGTATTTACACACACTGGCCACTATATTAGGTACACCTGTCCAACCTAACGCAAATTTCTAATCAGCCAATCACATGGCAGCAAATTAATGCATTTAGGCATGTAGACATCAACAAGACGATCTGCTGCAGTTCAAACCGAGCATCAAAATGAGGAAGAAAGGGGATTTAAGTGACTTTGAATGTAGCATGGTTGTTGGTGCCAGACGGTCTGGTCTGAGTATTTCAGAAGCTGCTGATCTGCTGGGAATTTCACGCACAACCATATCTAGGGTTTAAAGAGAATGCTCCAAAAAAGAGAAAGTATCCAGTGAGCGACAGCTCTGTGTGCGCAAATGCCTTGTTGATGTCAGAGGAGAATGGCCAGACTGGTGCAAGCTGATGGAAAGCAACAGTAACTGGGGGATATTTTCTTGGCACACTTTGGGCCTATTAGTACCAATAGGGCATATGGCCTCAAATGGCCTCCACACTCACCAGATCTCAATCCAATAGAGCACTTTTGGAATGTGGTGGAATGGGATATTCGCATCATGGATGTGCAGCCGACAAATCTGCAGCAACTGCGTGATGCTATCATGCCAGTGTGGACCAAAATCTCTGAGGAATATTTCCAGCACCTTGTTGAATCTATGCCACGATGAATTAAGGCAGTTCTGAAGGCAAAATGGGGTCCAATACTAGTATGGTGTACCTAATAAAGTGGCCAGTGAGTGGATAAAGTACATATTTTGCATCTAATTCTGCAACCCTAATCCTATCTAATACGTAAACCTAAGTACTACCTTAATATTAATAATCAGTAAATTAGGAGTTTATTGAGGCAAAAGTAATAGTTAATGGTTTATTAATAGCAAACATTGCACATTAAAATAAAGCATAGCCATAAGTTAGAATATTTATAGGTATTTATTTTTATCTTGTTTGGAAAAATTAAGTACATAATTTAGTTCCCTTATTATTATAGAATATCTTTTGCATTTGTGCTATACTGTCTCCACACCAGTAGGTGGCAGTATCAATTTTACAGTATAACCGTGTATTGTATTGGGTTTAGTCTACACAATAGTAGCCCGATAGTGGTACAATCTATTTGCCGTAGATAGCACATGTATGTCTCCAAGAAGTATTTTAAAGAGGTGGTCCGCTATGATATCATATTTGAAACTTTAGTTGATGTGTAATGAACATAAGCAACATCTCTGAATGAAAATTCAAAGCAAAGGGAGACATTGGCTTTTACAGAGTTAGCTTAGCAAAGCCTACAGCGAATGAAGTTTGAGGACTACAGAAAAATACATCCGGGTTAATGAAATCATAAACCCTTCAGGATATTCACATTACCCATGCGCACACAATTCATGCAGCGAAGGGGCGTGGCCAGAGTCGCTGTAATGTTATAGCAGAGAAAGCTAAAATGAGGTCCAAACGCTGCTATTTCCGTAGAGCTTATTCTGTTTCTGTATTTGGGCTTCCAAAGGACACAACACTAAGAGAGAGATGCTTACAATTGAATTTTAATTATGTTTCAGAGAATAATAAAAAGATATAACTAGTATTTGACAAAGGAGAGCTTCCAGAATCTCTCCCAGTTCAGTGCTGGATTCGGCTGAAAACTTTTTACAAATGAAGCCTGAGCACACATTGCTTTGCATCTTATAAACACAACCAAGCATTAAAAATACACTCTGGACCACCCCTTTAAAGATCGAAGATCGAGAAAACATCTGCTGTGTTAACAGGTCTGATAAACATCTTTAAAGGGTCTGCTGGATGAACATGCTGAGTGTTAAACATCTCAAAGCATATTATAAACATGTTTTTAGCTTCTGAAAAATGATCTGGAACATCTTCCGGATGTAAACACAAACCTCAAATAGATGTTAATGTTGTTTAGTGTGCTATCAGGGATTGTAGTGTTGTAGAACAATTAGCTATTAAACACAACAGTTGGTTGTTTTTTCTTATATGCTAACCAACATTGTAGCCCTTCATGCTGACTGACAAAATGGCATACTTTGTTTTGGTGTACCATGGCAGGTTTCATTACATCCAATATGTTGGCTAATGAAAGCACAGATTTTGTACAGAGCTCTTAAACGTGTTGAAATGAAAGAGAAACAATGGTATTGTGCAATTGTTTCCTCATTCTCATGTAAATCCCATGAGGGTAAAATCTCAGTGAAAAACAGGTCAATTTGAACAAAACAACAAGTCTGATGATCCACATGGGGTCATTAATATGCACAGGCTGTGTTAAATTGGCCACAACGCTTCCTAGTGAGATTACAACCATGATATTTTCCCCCTATTTTTAAGGTTATCTAAGCTTGTAATAATATGTGTGTGGGACTCTTATTTTGAGCATGAAAGATTAAAAAGTACAAGTTTTGTGAAGCAGGCAGCCATGCATGACCATGAAATGTTTACAGCTCCTCAGAAAGCAAAATGCAGGATATACGGATTAAAAAATGCATTTAGCACCACCCTGAAGAGGCATAATGTCTGTTTAATTGTTAGTTTAAAGTGTATATTGTGAAATTTGCTGCATATGTTTGTAATGAGGCAACAAAGACATGTAAACTGCCGAATATAAGTGTTTAATGCACATTTATGCATTGTCACTCAGCCCTTACTGTCATTTTTCTAAAGTGAAATGATGCCAATAAACTTATTAAAACTCATCTGTTAATGCAGAGGTTGATATTAATTCCTGTTTGTCTTTCAACAGACGTTAAAGATTACAAATACATTACTATTGGTGGGGAATTAAGGTAGGAGACTAAAAAGAACCAGTTTTGTGAAGCAGGCATCAATGCATGACCATGGAGTGTTTACAGCTCCTCAGAAAGCAAAACGCAGGATATACGGATTGTGAATGTATTCAGCACCACCCTGAAGAGGCATAAGGTCTGTTTAATTATTAGTTTCACATGTATATTGTGGAATTTGCTGCATATGTTAGTAATAAGGCAACAGACACATGTAAACTGCTGAATATAAGCGTTTAATGCACATTTATGCATTGTGTCATGTCACTTAGCTCTTACTGTCATTTTTTCCTGGAGTGGAAGGATGCCAGTGAACTTCATAAAACTCATTTGTTAATGCAGATATTGATGTTAATCCCTGCCTGTGTTTTCATTGATGTTAAAAGATTAAAAATGCATTACAATTGGTGGGGAAGTAACATAGTGTGACATGTTTAATCCACGAGACTATTAATATGCACAACCCAGGCTTCCTTTAATTAGCCGCAATGTTTCCAAGTGAGATGACAACAGTTCTATTGTTTTCTCTTATTTTTAAGTTTACCTAAGCTTGTTTTAACATGTGTATGGGACTATTATTTTGAAAACTGGAGACTAAAAAGAACGAGTTTTGTGACGCAGGCAGCCATGCATGACCATGAAAGGTTTACAGCTCCTCAGAAAGCAAAATGCAGGATATACAGATTGTAAATGTATTCAGCACCACCCTGAAGAAGCACAAGGTCTGTTTAAATCTTAGTTCAGTGTGTATACTGTAAAATTTGCTGCATGTGTTTGTAATGAGGCAACAGACACGTGTAAACTGCTGAATATATGTGCTTAAGGTGTGTTTCTGCATCGTGTCATATCACCCAGCTCTTACTGTTATTTTCTGGACTGAAACGATGCCAATAAACTTAGTAACACTCAAAAGACAATGTTTCTTAGTGAGATTACAACAGTTATATGCTTTCCCTTATTTTTAAGTTCATCCAAGCTTGTATATCTGTGTGGGACTCTTATTTTATGCATGACCACGGAGTGTTTACAGCTTCTTAGAAAGCAAAATGCAGGATATACGGATTAAAAATGCATTCATATTACTATTGGTGGGGAAGTAACCGTGTGACATGTTTCTAGTTCATGACACATATGTAAAAGTCAACAATGTCATGATCTGACACAGTAGTGATTATCATAACAACTATTGTGTAGTTGAAATCCAGCATTGGACTAAAATGTATCACTCATTTACCTGCAGGTCTTGGCTCCGGCTATTGAATGGTTGGATTATCTGAACTCCGTTCTTTCACCACTGGAGCTGAACGACACCGAGCCGGTGGTGGTGTATGCTAAAGAATACATGCAACAAGTTTCAGAGCTCATCAACAAGACCGACCACAGGTATGGCTGTCTCTGTGGTTAAAGCTAATCAGAGTTCAGAGAGAGGACGTCCCCACAGAGAGCCGCTGTGTTTAGACTGTGTATCAGAACATTCAGTGCTAATAACAGCTCCTCTCTCTCTCTAGCTCACTGTAAGCATATTAATACAGCTCTGCTAACACTCTCTCCCTGTATAAATAAATGATCACACATTCAGGAATGGTCCCCTTTTTTTAGATATGTGGATGGATTCTTTCTCTTTCTTCTCTAGTCTTCTGAATAATTACATGATCTGGAATCTGGTGCAGAAAGGAGCGTCCAGTCTTGATCAGCGCTTTGAAAATGCTCAGGATAAACTGCTGGAGAGCCTCTATGGCACTAAAAAGGTGTGTGCGTCTGTGTCTGGAGTGTGTAAATATGGCTAAATTGGCTTTGTTGCAGTACCAATGGCTGCAGCAGGAGCAATATTTGGCATTGAAAAGCATTTTAATTCTTTGATCCTCTCTCATGTCAATTGTCGTCTGATAAGTTGGTCTAACACAGAATCTACAGTTTTAAAATGTTGGAAATTATTATATAAACAAGCACTTTAAATATTAAATAAAGGAAAGACTGTTTAATTTTCACCGTTGTACTATTTTAAGCCTGCTTAGTTGGGAAAATATCAAGTTTAAAATGGTTGTGTAGTTTGCAAGATTGTGCATGGTTTAGCTCCTCCCCTGTAGAACTTGTACTAAACTTGTAGTAACTTGAGCTGATTGCATTAGTCCACTTAGACTTCTTTAGGTCAAGCTTGTTTTTCTTTTAAAGTATAATTTTTCAAAATGGCTTCATAATCAACATTGTGAACACTAGGCTTTTCGAGAGTTCGCACTTAGCTGATGATCCATCAAAAGCTTGTTTGGCATGCTGTCCCGGGAGAGAGCCCCGAGCTCAAGGGATCCTCGAGGCCGGGGCTTCCTCCTGTTTGCAGAGCGAGAGGGGAGCGTGAGCTCGGTGGATCTCAGAACTCCCCATCTGCAGTAGCTAAGGGAACGTTTGAGGAAAAAAAGGGGGCTAGACAAATGCTTGATTGTTATGCATGATGTATATATTTGGATGGTGGGAGGAAACCGGAGAACCCGGGGAAAACCCACGCGGACACGGGGAGAACATACAAACTCCTCACAGGAACACCTACTGACCTGGCAGGACCAGGGCTGGCAGTGTTCTTGCTGTGGGGCTAACAGTGCTAACCACTGGGCCTCCGTGCCACCCGATCTATAGTGAAGGAGGAGAATGGGGAGGAAGAGGGGTTTCTTCCAAACGAAGATAAAGTGGACTGAAAACTGTGGTTATTTATAGTAGCTGCGTGATTGGATGATACTGATTAGCTTAATATGAGACCGGCTGTGATAAATCATAAGCACGTGATCCTCTCGAAATTAGTTTATGAATAAACCCCACTTTGATATTGTTTATAGTTTGAATTTGTATTTTTAATGGCATGGCTTTTAACATCTGGCTAAGGGTCCACTAATGAAAACCAGTCTTTTGGGTACATTTACGTTCTTGGGGAATGTTGATTAATGTACAATGTCCCTTATTGTGAAATAAATACACAAAACAAAACAAATGATATTAGCACTGTTACCTTGTTTTCTAGCTTGGGACTATTTGCAGTTTTTATAATTGTGCCTACTTCAGCCGTGGTACTGCAGCAAATTTCCTTGATTATTATGCTAGAATGCGAGTATAGTTTTTAGCCATATCGACCTAAAACATAGCAACTTTTCATTTTCTGTCAGCTTTGGTATGTGATGCAACTAGTCAAGCTTTAAATAGGAAAATTAGTTTTGAGCAAAATGCTAATGATCTAATCCGATTGAATGACTTACGCAACATAGGCTCATTCTGAAAACGTAGCCCTATTTTCTGGAGATTAAAAATTATGTAGCTAGAAGTACGTATGGCTGCATTTCGTCTTTAAAACGAATGCTACGGAGTGGTATGACGCCATTCCTTTTCACGCTTACCAGCTAATCGTTTACCTCCGAATAGATGGCTTTCCCGCTGTTACCAGTTTATCCAGTTAGCTCGCCGTGTACATTGGCAGACTTGAGACGCAGAGAGGAGTTGACCATGATAACGGGTTTGAGTCTGGCGAAGAACGGTTTCAGAAAGCAGGTAAGACAGAAACAGAAGCCCAAAAATGAAATAAACAAGTAAATAACAGAATGAGACTGTGGTAAAATCTGAAAATGTGGTAAAAATCAGACGAGGGCTTTTCTTTTTCTGGATTGCTTTTGAAAACAGTATTGGTTGAGTTTAGGAAAAGAGGAGGGTGGGTCAGTCGATCCGTCAGTCAGTCAACAGCGGCATCTGGTGGATTTATGTAAGAACAGCAGGCACGAATGGCACTTGCGAGAGAAATTTGAGATCTCAAAAAGCATACACAGCGCCCTCTGGTGGATTTGCAAAAACAAAAACTGCAAAAAAAGTAGTTCCTGGGACATATTTGGTGCTCTCCAGAAATGTATATAGGGGTATGTTTTCAGAATGAGCCTGGGTTGGATTTATGCTAAGCTAAGCTTAAAGTGCCAGACGTGAAAATCAGCTGAATGGATTCAAAGATGGTAAAACTCAACGATTTAACACAACTGTTGAGCGTATTTCAAAAAAAAGTGTAGTTTTTTTAAGTAACCTATAATTTGGTTCCTATAATCTTGACATGTGTACTTTTAAGATTTGAAGTATATCATAACGGCACATTCAGTACTATTAAATGACCTTGATTATACATGTATATTATATTGACAGAATCATATTGAAAATCTGGCACTCCTTTTGTGCTTTCATGACTGCTCTTTTGAGGTTGCCAGATAAGCTCTCCCGAGTGTAATTTATCAATCTGTCTCTTTTACATTCAGTCATGTACTCCGCGCTGGCAGACGTGCATTGGAAACACAGACGACACCCTCGGTTTTGCACTGGGAGCTCTTTTCGTCAAAGCCACCTTCGACAAACAGAGCAAAGAAATAGTGAGTTGCTTTATATGTCGTATTACAGTTGAAGGCAAATTTATTAGCGCGCCTGTACATTTTTTCGTTTTTAAAATTATGATTAACAGAGCAAGGAATTTTTCACAGTATTTCCTGTCATTTTTTTTCTTCTGGAGAAAGTCTTATTTGTTTTATTTTGGCTAGAATAAAATCAGTTTAGAATTTTTCCACATCATTTTATGGTCAATATTATTAGCCCCCTTAAGTTTTTTATTTCTGATTGTCTACAGCAGGGTGCGCCACAGCACAATTCGTGCCCCATTAAAGCATTTTCAAAGGTCGAAAGTGAAGAGTTGGGATGGGGGGCTGGAGGGGGGTAAGTTGTGGGGTGTGATGGGGGGGGTGTAGGAGTGTGGGGCCAGTTGTGGGTTAAGTGGGGGAGATGGTTAAGTGATGGTGTCGCGATGATATAGAAGGGGGGGGGGGTTGTCGCAGATGTAAGTGAAAAAAGCAGGGGGGGGTGTTGCGGACGAAAGTGAAAAGTGG
>NC_079449.1:46689200-46691700 GCF_903798145.1 Danio aesculapii | reverse complement strand
AATTAGAAGCTGATTACATTCACAGATTGTTGCCACACAACTGTGTTTAAACCCCTTATAATGCAATTTTGTGCATGATAGGTCCCCTTATAAGCGTAAATAATGTACAAGGGTCAACATTATAGCATTAAAAGTACCAATTTTACACATTTGTTTTCCTACAGTGTAAGATAATGTGTGATTTGTGATGTCTCTATAGATGGAGTATGACTCCACCGACAGTGAACGCTTACTACATGCCAACCAAGAACGGCATCGTCTTCCCTGCTGGCATCTTACAGGCCCCGTTCTACGCCCAGGATCACCCCAAGTGAGCAGATGCGGCTGAAACTGTTAGCATGTCGCTAACTAGCTTTCTGCATCAATTGTAATGTTTTGATGTGTCTGACAGAGCTTTAAACTTTGGTGGGATTGGAGTGGTCATGGGACATGAGCTAACACATGCGTTTGATGACCAAGGTTAGTACTCTTCCGAGTTTTGTTTTGTCAAATCATTGACGTTAGGTGGTTGAGCAGATCAAATAACAATAAAAATAAGTCTGTTGTGTAATGTGGGATTGGCCTGGAAAATAGTAATTCAGTAGTTAGAACTGTCGCCTGACCGCAAGAAGGTTGCTGGTTCGAGCTGGGTCAGTTGGCATTTCTATGTGGAGTTTGCATGTTCTCCCCATGTTGGCGTGGGTTTTCCTCTGGGTGGCTCCGGTTTCCCCAACAGTCCAAACATGCGCTATAGTTGAATTGAACTAAATTGGCCATAGAGTATGTGTGTGCATGTGAGAGTGTATGGGTGTTTCCCAGAACTGGGTTGCAGTTGGAAGGGCATCCGCTGTGTAAATCATATGCTGGATACGTTGGTGGTTCATTCCGCTGTGGCGACGAAGAGACTAAGCCGAAGGAAAATGAAGACCTTTAAATGAAGACCTTTAAATGAAAACTTTTGAAAGAAATGCTAATGGTCTAATCCAGTTCAATTCATTATGCTAAGCTAAGCTAAAAGAGACCCTGCCAGAACAAGAAATTGGCTGAGTTAGGGCTGGGCGATATGGCAAAAATGCAATCTCTATAACTATTTTCCATATTGAACGATAACGATATATATTTCGATATAAGTTGTTTATGCTTCCAGATTTAAAAGAGTACCCAACAATCACTGAATCCACAAAAATTAGAGTGTCTACTAAATTACATTTTCGTCCGCTAAATTTTCTGAAAATTCGGTACATCTGTAATATTAACACACTTTTAGATTCCCATTGTTGCACATTTCTGCTGTGTGACTGGCTTTTAGATCAATACAGAGTAAAAAAGTCCAGAGCTTATCGTTGTTATTGACTATCGTTTATCGGCCAAGCCCTAGGCTAAAAGTATTAAAGCATGGTTGAAGTCTACTATTAAACTCTAGAAGACTTGTAAAAGGAAATTGAGCTTCCAACCCTATTTACAAAAGAGGGCAGACCTACAAATGTCTCAGCATAGTAGCAGATTCAAAAGCAAGACTAACGGCCTATGCTAATGAGGGTGAGATTGTCACCCTCATGGGTGGGGGTTTCCCCCTCTGATGACACGTACTAAGGGAGAATGTCAATCAAAGTGTTTCAACAGACTGTTTTGATCAAGTGTGATTATAAAAATAAAACTTAATAAACAACTGTGTTTAAATACACCTTACAAAACAGTCCCCTTTACAGTACGACAAAAATATATGATGTATTACTCTACAAGTGTCCTCCTTTTTAACAAATCTCTGCAAAGCATGCTTGATGTTGTGTTCGGTTAACAAAACAAATCTATTTTCAAATCCAGAAATTGAACAGAAAATGAGCCATTTCTGCTCCCTAATAGTAGTGAAAATTGCAGTGCATTTTATCGTGCTGTTATCAGACTATTATGCTTTGAGAGCTCGAGGAAAAGTCGATAGTTCATTATATGACCCTTTAATGCTTAATTCTGTTACGCAGGCCGAGAGTACGACAAAGATGGAAACCTGCGCTCGTGGTGGCAGAACTCCTCAGTGGAGGCCTTCAAGAACCGCACCGAGTGTATGATCGATCAATACACACAGTACACCATCAACGGAGAGCACATTAATGGAAAACAGACGCTGGGAGAAAACATCGCAGACAATGGCGGCTTGAAAGCTGCCTATCATGTGGGTCACATTTCATTTTTTAAGCTGTTTTGTTGTTGTGGTGTAGAAAAGGAGTCGGCTTTTTAACACCTACACTTCAGTGTTTCCTTTTGAAGATGAAGAATTACAGCAAAAAGCCTCTTCAAAGTGAGCTGTTCTTTGTAACTCCCTCAAACGAATCAATTATAAATCACAGTTGTGTTTTGTTTTCACGACACGTCGCTATATCCCGAATTTAAATGATTTCTGCTTTAGTGGACGAGGCCTGGTTGAGTTATGTTAGTAGTGGATCGTAGATTTGACATACTGATATACAGGGCTTGACATTTACTTTTTTGATCACTAGCCACTTTGGCTAGTAGTTTTCCAGCA